>NW_004457384.1:182411-194584 GCF_000313135.1 Acanthamoeba castellanii str. Neff
TGCACTGCATAGTACCCAGTTGAGGAGGCCCAGCACGTTGAGCCGATCTAGCAGCCCGTCGCCCGCGCTACGCGTCACCACTGCGCACGTACGCCCGCACGCACGACACACACGCGACCCACACACACAACACGACCGCACCAGGGCGCACGCGTGGCGGTCAGGCACGGGCCACGGGGCGTGGGAGGGCACAGGCGCGAGGGGGGGGGGCTGGTGATGATGGTCGAGGAGGAGGAGGAGGAGAAGTACCGGAGGGGGCGAGCTGGCGGAGGGCCTGTATGGTGGCCCAGGGCAGCGTGGGTGCGCTCCACTTGGAGGCGGCCCCCACCCGGTCCAGTACCAGCTCGATGGCCCACAACAGGGGCTGGTCCTCCTCCTCCTCCTTCTCCTCCTCTTGCTGCTCTTCTTCCTCCTCCTCCTGCTGCTGCCCCCTTCGTTGTTGTTGTTGTTGTTGTTGTTCCTCCGCCTCCGCCTCGTCGTCGTTGCAGGTCGTGCTCCCGCTGCCGTGGCGGTGGGCGGAAGAAGAAGAGGAAGAAGAGGGGGGTGAGGGTGTGGCGGCGCCGGAGAGGGACCACGACCGCGGCGAGGCCTCCGAACCGGAGGAGGCGGGATCAAACGGCTGCGTCCACTCCATGTCTGGATGGTGGAGGAAAACAGGCTTTCCCTAATCATTTCTTTAATGCTCTTCAGGAAAGGATCGGGAGAACACGGGGAAATTCCGGCACCGAACTTCGGCTTGGAGTCCTATTGGCTGGCGACTCCGTACCTGCCGGTCAATTAATTTGCACAAGAAGGCGAAGGGGCAGTACAGCTGCTGGCATACCTCTCAGGGCGTGCATGGACGGTGGAGCACCACCGCGCCACCCCTTCTAAGTGCTGTTAGAAGGCCAATCCCACCATGTTCGGTCGTTTCACACTGCGCAAGGGCACAACACCACCAGGTGATGGTTCGTAACCCCCCCCCCAAGAAAAAGAGTTATTGTTGTACTAGTAAAGAACAAAAGCGCTGACATAAATCAACGTTTTTTTAATTTTTATCTGTTTATTATTGTTTTGGCGCATCGTGACCAACAAAACAACAACACAGGGAAGGAAAAAGGGGGTGACCACACCAGTAAGGATGCGCCCCCACCATCAGGGCCGTCGCACGGCACCCTCCGCACCCCGTCTGGTCGCTCTCCAGCGGCGGCTGCCCTGGCGCCACCGCCCGCCCTCACCCCGCCCCTCTCGCCCTCGGGCTCGCCCGCGCCAGCGTCGCCGCACGCCTCGCCGGGCAGCACCTCGGCCTCCTCCTCGCCCATCGCCATGCGCTCGTCCACGGCCGGGCGAGATTCGCCCCTCTCCTCCTCGCCCTCGCTCAACGGGAGCGGGTCGTGGAGCCGCGTCGACGTGTCCACCATGCGGCGCACCCCCTCCTCCATCTCCCTCGTCAAACCCATGACCGCGCCCGGCGGCGGCTCCTCCATCTCCACGTCCTCCTCCGTTTCCGCCATCTCCTCCTCCTCCTCCTCTTCGCCGTCGTCTCCCCCCTCGCGGCTCCCACTCATCGCCGCAGCCGGTGGTGCCCAGCCTCGCCCTGCCCGACGGCGGACACGCATCGGCCGCCAAGCAAGCCGGCAGTCCGCCGGCCTTCGTGCCCGCGTCCCCCTCCTCGTTGTCGATGGCGATGGCCGCATCGAGCAGCCTGCGGTCGTCCACGTCCGGCACCTCCTCCGCCGCCGACGCGCACGTGGCGGCCGCCTCGCCGCACCGGATGGCGTCGCCGCGCCACCAGCAGCAGCACCACCACCACCAGCAGCAGCAGCAGCAGCCCGGTTTCGGCGCATCGGAGCTGGCCCGCCGCGCCCTCCTGTCGTCGGCCGACCTCGTGGCGGCGCCGGAACTGACGAGCGGCGCCCGGGCCGGGCTGTCGTCGTCGTCGAATCCGTCGTCGCTGGCGTCGTCGCTGTCCTACTCGACGTCGGGCCTGACGGACCGCATGATGGCCCTCGACGGCAGCAGCGCGTCGGGCGGCTGGGGCGAATACCACACGCTCGACGCCCTCCGCATCCGCAAGCTCGCCGTCGACAACCTGCCCCGCTCGGCGCCCCTCCGCAGCGCCACCCGCCTCCTCGCCCTCCTCCTCAAGCACCAGGACCGCCTCTTCAAGGTACCACGCACGCACGCACGCACGCACGCACATGCACCACCGCACACATGGAATTCCCAACGGCAGATCCGGAAAAACTCAGGTCTCACCCACCCAACCAATCAACCAATCAATCAGGTGAACCAGCACGACCAGGTGCCTGAGCCCCTCTACGCCCTATTCGAGCACCTGACCAACAACGGTACGGGAAACCTCATTCCCCGTTCCCTTGGTCATTCCATGCATGCCATGCGTGCCTGCATGCATGCAATAATCATCATTTGGCGTGTGGGGTGGATGTATGTATGACGTCCGGTGTGCAGGCCTGGCCGTGGAGGACCTCTTCGCCTTTCAGATCTCGCGGGTCAAGGTGGAACCCCTCTACCACCTGGTCATGTACAAGGGTAAACCTCCCCCCCCAACACACGATACGACACATCATCAGCACCGCCACCGCAGCTCAACAGAACATCAACGTCAACATCAACATCAACGAAAACGACAACACGGCATCTAATGGCACACCACTAATGGTGCCGCCGTCTTCGTGTGGGGGGCAGGCATGTCGCTTTCCAACGAGACCAACATCCACCTGGTGTCGGAGATTCTGCGACTCGCCCTCGAGCGACTGCCCCGGAGACCCTTCCACTTTGCTCGCTTCGAGCCACCACGCTCCTTCGATGGTATTGCATTGGCCGCTCGTGTCGTGCGCACGACATTCATGGCACTCACGACAACATTCGCGACAACGCACGCACACGCACACGCACACGCACACGCACACGATGCAGAGTTGGAGGGGGACGAGGCCGGGAGCGTGAAGCTGGCGGAGGAGGTGCTGGGGCGGGTGGACGCGGTCGAGCGGCAAATCGCGGGTCAGGTGGTGGGGCTCGTGGGCCACCTGGTGAGCATGGCCGAGGTCAACGGCGCCAACGAGGAGCTCCTCCTCCACGTCTTCGCCCCGCTGCTCGTCGACGGCAAGTGGCTGGCCTACCGCAAGCCGCCCGCCGTCAAACTGCGCGAGCCCTTCGTCGTGTGATCGCCCACCCACCTCCTCTCTCGCGGTGGTGGTTGTGGTTCGTTGTTGTTGTAATGGAAAGAAGATGATGTTTCTCGGTCTCCGACAAAATTGTTGCGTGTTGTTGCATTCTTCGGAGGTGTACAAGTACATGCCTGTTGGTGTGTGGTGTGGTGTGGTGTAGCTCTACGGGGGAGGGAAGAAGGCGATAGATAGGCGGAAGGCGGAAGGAAGGAAGGGTTCTCTCTAGAGGTTGGTGGAGGGCTTGGAGGAGAGGCTGGCGAGTTCGAAGTCGAGGGAGGAGCCGTTGGAGAGGTTGGAGGCGGGCGGCGAAGATCCGCCCGAGGAGGACGAATCGGAGGTGTGGCCCTTCACCATGGCCCACGCGTGGGTCAGGAATCCCTCCTCGGCCTGCCGCGCGTGGATGAGCCGCGCCCAGAACCCGAACGTTTCCTATAACCCCGGCCACACACGCGCCACACACGCCACACACAACACGTCAGCGCGCGACCTTGATGAGTGGCGTTGTTGGGGGGGGGTGTTGTGGAAATGGCACCTTGGTGGTGCCGAGGAAGATGAAGACGGCGTCTCCAATGGTCGCGGTGGCGAGGACGACGAAGAAGAAGTAGGCGTAGCTGATTCCTCCCTTCATCTCGCATTCGGTGCCGGTGGTGAGACTGCACGCGACCTGCTGCTCGACCGCCCGCTGAATGTCGTCGTAGCGCACCTGTTTAAATATACATCATCATCATCATCATCATCATCATCATCATCATCATCATCATCATCAATGGTATGCAATCGCTGATCGGCCAGGGCGTGGTAATGTGATGGTCCGGTGTGTTGGTGGGGGGGTAGGCACCTCGGCGTAGATGCGGAAGGAGTAGGTGATGGCGATGTTGATGAGGAAGTAGATGACCATCGACATGAGGCGCACCAGGTGCGACGTCAGGCTGCTCTCCTTTCGCTTGAACTTGAGCTGCCACCACCCGACGAGATCAGTCATCGCCAATTCCAGGCAGCAAGCAAGCAAGCAAGCACCCCCAACAGCATCATCATCAATGAAACGGCGGCGGGGGGGGGTGTGAGGTAGGCATACCACCATGAGCTTGATGACGCTGATGCAAAGCAGCACCATGCCCACGATCAAGAATGGAATTGCTGCACACACGTTTATTGGGCCATTACACATATTGCTAATCATCGACTGACGGAATGTACGGGAGAGGGGTTCACGTACTGGGACCGAAGACGAAGGCCCAGTCCCACCAGGAGCGGCCCCCGTCGCTGTAGAACTGGCAGTAGGGGCTGCTGATGGAGCCGCCCACCTTCTTCGTGGCCAGCAGCAGGATGAGCGAGATCATGGGCAGGCCCCAGCACATCACGTGGTACCACTTGTGCAGCTTCATGAACCGCTCTTGCCTGTTTTGGACAACACGAAGATGTACAACAGCCAGAGATCAGCGGGCGACGTCGCGAGTCCCATTCGTAATCGTCCATCTTGGCGCGTACCTGATTTCGAGGACCAGGAGCACGAACAGGTTGATGTTGAGGGCGAGCCACCACAAAATTTGGGCGATGGTGAGATAGCTGAAGACCATCGCTGCTCAACCGCACACGCATCACCGCACACACACAGTCAGAGCGTCAAAAGGCCGCGCGTGCGAGTGTGCGTGCGTGCGTGCGTGCGTGTGTCGTGTGTGCGTGCGGTGCATGCGGAGAGAGAGAGAGAGTACCTTGAAAAATGCAGCCCATGCCCCAGCCTCCGTTCTCGCCGGCCGAGTCCATGCTGACGGGCTTGGGCGGCCAGTCCTTGGTGCAGGTGATGGAGTTGGGCTCGAAGAAGACCCCGAGGAACTGGAAGCCGGTGAAGAAGATGAAGCAGAGGGAGATGTAGAGGAGCACCGAGGCCGGGAAGCGTCGCTTCTTCGGGTTGAGGCTCCACGTGATGCAGAGGAAGAGGTTGATGACCAGCGAGATGAAGGAGAACACGTAGGCCACCACCCGGATGGCCACCCACTCCCCGCTGCTGTAGAACAGGTTCGGGCAGGGCGCCACGCACATGTCCGACGCGCCCGGCGCCGCCTGCGGGTCCCAGTTGAGCGGGTAGGGACAGTCCGCCTGGCTGTAGGGCACCACTGCGTTCGGCCGAGACACCGCACGAGCCCCAACTGTCAGTTAGTATAACTAAACTCAAGTTTGCGCCCCAACGAAAAAGGGGGAAACGGCGGGCGGCAAGATATCCGGGTACCGGCGTCGGTGGGGCCGTAAGCGCAGCTGACGGGCAGGAAGGCCGGCAGGGGGGTGCCGGTGACGTTGATGATGCTGTCACAGTCGGGCAGTTGATTAAGCTGGTTCTGGCTCTCCAGGAAGGCGTAGCATGCCAGCGTCATCTCCTCGCATACCGACCGGCACGGCGGCAACACTGCACCCCATCACCATCATCACCATCCGTGCCCACACATTCCGTTCGTTGCCATCTCGCGGTGCGGAGCCGAAAAAACAGAACGAAGCGAAAAAAAGAAAACGAATGAAGAGCGGAGGAGACGAACCGGCGAGACCCGTGCTGCTGAAGTCGCAAGGGAGGAACCAAGAGAGGCAGAGCAGCCGCAGGCCCGCCGTGCGACAGTCGGGCGGCATGAAGGCCCCGAAGAGGTGGGTGAAGTTACCGGCGGCCGCGTCCACCGACTCGTAGGTCTGGTCGGAGGCCAGGAACACGTTGGTGCCCGGCACCAGGAAGGTGTCGCACTTGTGGGCCGTACCCGGTGATCCCCGGAATGGCACGCACGCCTGCGCGCGGGCACCCGACAACATCGCCACGCTCGACCGACACTGCGCCGGCGGAGCCCATGACGCCCATCCGTGTGAGCTGCTGCTGCTGTCGAGGGCTGGCCAGCAGGGGAAGAGGGAAGGCACGGCGAAGAAGCAGAAGACGAGAAACACCACCCGTGTGGCACTCATCCAGGCCTGCTTGCTGTGCTGCTGCCGCTGTGTGTATGCTGGCGTGTAGGAGGAGCGGGCAGAGGTGCGCCTGCGCGAGGCACATGAAGAACACGCGAGCACAACAACGGTACACGAGGGAAAGGAAATGAGGCGGGGCGCCAAACGCACATAATACCACACAAAAGGGCGAACCAGTAGGCCAGCACAGGCGAGGAGGGGTGCGACGAAGGGGACATAACGTAGGAGAAAAGAGGGAGGGGGCAGTGAGGTACGGGTGCAAGGCCTCCACGCTTCGTTCTTCTTCGCTCTTTTTAGCACCACGCCCACCACTCACCACAGCTACAAAGGGGACGAAGGTGGCGAAGCAAAAAGCTCAAAAACAGGCGACGCCCCACAAATAGCGCACAACGGCCACCAACCACCAGCCAGGCTCAAGGACGGATAAGGAAAAAACGACTCCACGTGCCAATACACCCAAGATGATTCAAATTCCACTGGACGAAAGAAAAGCAAAGAGAAAAGTTGTCCTTTCGGTCAGCAAGGAATAGGAAAAAGAAAAGTGCCCTCATAAACGGCAGAGCAAAATAAAAGACAGGTGCGCCGTCACACAAATCGGCAGCGAGAGGAGCTATGAGGAGCGATGCTTGTTGCGTAGGGACATTCCTTCTCGTCCTCCTTTCCATTTCCGTGGCTTACGTTGCCGGTTCGTCCCCAATTGGCTTCATCTTTCGCGCCCCCCCCCTCGCAATGCGTGACTTCGTTGTGCCCAGGGTCCCCCGTGCTCAGCCAACCGGCCCTGTCATCGACCGTCCTCTCCGACGACACGAGCCGTGACCTGGGTTCATGGATAGCCGACGTACTCCTTCCCTTCCCCTTTATTTTGTTTTGTTTTGTTTTATTGTAATTTATTTTCCTTTCCCTGCGTGCGTGCACAGATCCTGCACGAGTTCCCGCACATCTCCTACCGCCTGCAGCTGGTGGGAGACCGTTTTGACCCGAGCGAGAGTGAATACCTTCAGGTACGGACCACTCTCCGGCCTCTTGAGGCGGGAATTGAGACTCACGTCTTGGCCGTGTGGCGTGCGTGTGGCGTGCGGTGTTGCGATGCAACTGCAGTCGGTGTCGACCTTCGCGGTGCCCTTCGCCTGCCTGGGGGCGCTGTTGTTCGTGGTGGGATCGGCCTACGCCATCTATCGCTGCGCGTGCACCGACCCCAATGCCGAATACCGGTAATACAGCCCAAATCACACACACACACACACACGACACACACGACCACAAACATCATTGGGGCTAACCTTTACCGATGCATCCAGATACCAGAAGTGGCATAGGACTTCTTCCGGGTGGCGCTGGTGTTCCTCACCTTCTTGATGATGTACGCCGGCTTTCTTCTTCTTCTTCTTCTTCTTCTCTCTCTCTCTCGCCACTCCCTCCTTACGGCGTGACTGTGATCCCTCACGTGATCCCGCACATTGTTTGGGGATCAGACTTGCGTGCGGCCCGGGGATCTGGGGCTCGGTCGAGGTCACCCGCAGCGGACCTGACATCGCCGATCGGTACCTCCTCTTTCTCTTTATTTATATATGTATTTATGTAGTTTGTGTTTTGTGTTTCTTGTATTATTTATCCGTCACACTTCGAAGAAATACCTTTCTGTATCGACGCGAGAGCTCTCTTACCGTTTCTCCGGCATGATGCTCTCTCTTGCTCCTCCGCCTTCGACAGGATCCAGGAGAGCACCGATTTCCTCGTGGACAACGCTGAGGGCGTGAACTACTCAATCATCCAGCTCTCGAGTATGTCCTTTTGCTCCATGTGCACCACCCAGACATATTTCTTTATATATATATATATATATATATATATATCTGAGTTCCGTGGCCACCCCGCCACTCACGCGCATGTTTTCTCTCGATTTATCGTGCCTGTCGACCAACAGACTACCTGAACGGCACCTACAGCTCGGCCTCCAATGCCCTGAGCAACGCCTACGCCATGCAGAGTGATCTCAACGAGTACAAGGATCACATGCTCACGGCCGAACTCGTGAGGTACCTAGCACACGCACACGCACACGCACACGCACACGCACACGCACACGCACACGCACACGCACTCTCTATTGGTACTGTTCTTTTGACATTTCTGTTACAATATTCCTAACCTAAAGGAATATCGTGGTCGTCTGTCTCTTCGGCGGGATCGTGTTGGCCTGCACGCTGGGCCTGCTCGCTGCCCTCTTCGGCTGGGGCGCTCCTTCCCTGATGTACGCTATGCTGCTCCCCTCCCCTTCATCATCGTCTTCTTGTCTGGTTTGAGCTCTGACCCGAGCCCACCCAACGTCGGCGCGTCGTGGTGTGGTGTGTGTCTGTCGACAGGATGGTGTTCATGCTGTGGCTCCTGCTCTCCTTCGCCTGGTTCATGTGCGGCGTGCACATGTCCAGTACGTAGTCTTCCCCCCTTTCGCCGCCAGTCGCCACCAACCAACCCAACCACTCACCACTTTGACCTCCAACTCCCTCTTGCAGCCGCAGTTGGCGTGGCCGATGTGTGCGAGACGGGCGACGACTTTTTCACGTACAACTACTTCAAGTCTAACGAATCCGTCGCCTTTGTCAAGGTGCCTCCTCCTCCTCCTCCTCGTTTAATTCTTCTTCCTCCTCGCCCTCCTCTTCCCAAGAAGCCACAGGTGTTCACTTCAGTTGTTTTCCCCTTTTTTTCGTGTGCAGTACTACATGCTCTGCAACTCCTCGATGCCCTACGAGAACCTCCAGGCCGATGGACGGAACCTCTTCATCCGGGCCAACGAGAGCTACTATGAGGCGCTGGCCAATAACAACACCGTACGCTACGCGCGCAACCAGCTGCCTCATGAGTACCAGGCTTACCCGAGACATACTCTCTCTCTCTTTCTCTCTGGGCAGGAGGAGGCCCAGACCTGGCTGCAGGTGCGCAACCAAACGCAGGAGCTGCTGGGCAACGTGGCGGCCCTGGCCGACTGCAGCAGGACGTCGAGCGACTACGCCGAGTCCAAGGACAGGCTCTGCAGCGATGTCATGTACGCGTGTCATCTCCTCCCTTTCAGCGGCCTGCTCGCTCACACAATTAATCGTGCAATTCCCCGCGCTCCAGTGTGGGCCTGAGTACGATGGTGGGGATGTGGATCTTCATCGGCCTGTTGGGCCTCGCCGCCATGCCGATCGGCGTTGCCGGCTACAAGCAATTCCCGCTTCCTCTCTGGGTTCGCACGCACACCCCTCGTCCCTCTTCCTTCGTTCGTTTGGGTTGCTCACGTAGGCGTGCTTGCGCTGCCATTTGTGTGTATCGTGTGTGTGTCATGTGTGTGTGTGTGTGTGCCGTGCGTCGTGCGTCGTGTGTGTTGTGTGTAGTATGAGGAGTTTGGGTCGGAGCTCGTGCTGACGAGAGAGGAGAAGAACTACTACCCCGAGCTCGCCCCCATCAATTTTGACTAGGCCGCCCACACCCCTCCAGTTCCTGTGACCGCATTTTTGCCGTATTTATTGTTATTGACCACGCATCATTCCCTCCACTCACTCGTCCCAATCTAGCCTAGTGTGTCGTCTCCCACAGAGTACACGTCCACAACATAACGGCGACCAAGCTCGCTCAAGAGATCGTCCCCTTCGGGCGGCACGGGAGACAAGGTACCCAGCGTTTGGCGTGAGCTTTCTTGTGGATTTCGGGTTTCAGAATTTCCGCGGTATTTTCTGTTGAAACGGCGGACGTGCAATTACGTCGGGGCGGGGATTGGTTCGCTTTTCTGCGACGTTTCGTTCTTCGGTTCGCTTTGTTTTGGGCTGCCTTCCCTCCCCTCCTCTCCCCCTCATCACCCCACCTGCCCGCCATCCATCCATCCGACCCTCCTCTCTTTCACACTCGACCTCCCACCAGTAGTTTCTAGCTTTCGCTTGCTTGCGACAACACACCACACCACACAGCTGCCTTCAGCGCTCCAACAACCACACAGCCGCACCAAGCGAAGAGGACTGACGCAAGGGTAGAGAAAGGGCCGAAAGAAGAAGAAGGAAGAAAGAATCCGTCAATCCAGCACACAAAAGATGCCGATCGTGTACGCAGCGGTAGCGGAGGACGGACAGGTGACGACTGAGTGCCAGCTGGCGGGCAACAAGACCGACTTCTCGAAGGTCATCACGGTCCTGCTGGAGCGCATGGAGCACCGCAACCACAAGAAGTCCTACAGCCACGAAGGGTACCTCCTCCCCCTCAAGTAAGGCCTTGCTCTTTCTCTCTCTCTCTTCCATCTACTCGGCGGATTTTTGAGTAGCGGCTGGTGGGGGCGTGGCTAATGGGACTTCCAGGTTCTCGTACAACTACATCACGGAGGACGAGGTGACCTACGTGTGCGTGGCCACGATGGACCTTCCGACGCGCCTGTGCTTCGGCTTCCTCACCAAGATCAAGAACCTCTACGACGGCGGCGAAGAATTCGACGCCGTGCTCGAGGAGCAGATGGTACTGACCCCCTCCCCTTCCCTTTCGGCCTCCTTGCCCTAGGTGCTGACGTTTGTATTCGTGTCATCGCGTGGCCCGCCAGGCGTTCTTCAACAACGACCCCAAGGCGGACAAGATCAAGGGCATCCAGTCGGACATCAAGACCGTGCAGGACATCATGATGGAGAACATCGGTATACGCCCCTCCCCCCCCTGCGCCCCACAAACAACGTCAAGCAAGACTCACACCGGACCGGCTTTTCCTTGCTTCCTCAGAGAATGTGCTGCAGAGGGGTGAGAAGCTGGAGGACGTGCTAGACAAGACGGACAAGATGAACGCCAACGCCTCCACCTTCCGGGAGAGCTCTCGCAAGCTGAGGCGGGCCATGTGGTGGCGCAACGTGAAGCTCAACATCTGCCTGTGCTTCATCTGCCTCATCCTCCTGGTACGGCCCAAGTCTTGCCATTTCGCCTTTTTACATTTTGGCACGCCTGACCCGACCTGACCACGTCTGTTTCACTCCTCTCGCAGGTGGTGATCTTCTTCGTGGTGGTGTGGGCCTGCGGTGGGTTCAGCTTCCCCAAGTGCGGCTGAGCTTGATTGAGAGAGTAGCTGTCGATGTCCACGTACGCGATCAAGCGTTGATGCGCGAGGGACTGACACTTCACGTGGAACAGGAAAGAAGGAAGGGCGGGGGGTAGTACATAGCGATCACTCAAGGATGCAACGATTCTATTGTTCATCCCTGTACATACGTCATCAATGCATAGGCAACACCATTTCACCATTTCGCTCTTGCAAGTTTGGTTGGGGTCCGGGCTACGGAGGCAACTGCAAAACCTCAAGACAGCGCGGGTGCCGCCAAGTCTTGGAAGCCGCCAAGAAGCAGCTGCAAGGTGAGCCGCGATCCAACTAACAACAAGGTGTGGTGGTAAAGCAGAGTGGCGCAGTGGAAGCGTGGTGGGCCCATAACCCACAGGTCGATGGATCGAAACCATCCTCTGCTAACGCCTTTTCCTTTTCCCCTTTGCCCCCAAGTTGTTTTTTCTCTTCATTTTTCTATTTTATTTGCCTTTCGAAGCTCTCGTTCTCTTTTTCTTTGAATCGAAGGCAATGGATACGCGACGCGTGGCAGCCTCGGGCGGCCCCTGGATCACACCGTCCTATTCTGTTCGCATCGAACCTCTCGGATCCGATGAGCAGGCGCGCAGATCGTCCTTGCACTACAGCCTCCTCGCCGAAGAGGATGACGATGCAGGTGCAGCACCGACACGCTCCGCTGTACCCCTCCTTCAACGCATTAATCTTTCCTCTTTTGTCGGCCACCACCGCCAGACCTCGAAGCCGCCAACCGAAGGCGAGCAGCCGCGGCCAACGTGAAGCTCCGTGGCCGCGTGCTTCGGTATAACCAACCGCACACTGCCCCTGAACTGCACCACCTCACCGTGCGTTGCTGCCCTGGGGCGTGACCGTTATTGTCATTGTCAGGCTGGTGGCGAGCTTCGTGCTGCTGCCGCCGGCGGTGCTGCTGTGCATCCTGTTCTCCCCCGTGTGGCTCGCGCTCAAGCTCATCGACTGGACCACGTGCGGACGCGAATGCATCGGTT
>NW_004457384.1:194713-209554 GCF_000313135.1 Acanthamoeba castellanii str. Neff
GGAGAGAAGCGTTTTCTCCTGCAGCACGAACCCCCAACAAGGCACACACAAACTTTCTTGACACATCTTGACTCACGATACTATTCCTGCAGCAGAGGCCTGGCCCAGGTCAGAATGCAGAAGAAGATGCTGCTGCAAAAAAAGGAGGAGGATACGGCACGGTGGATTCCCGGGTGGTCGCCCACCCCAGTACTAACACCGCCTGGCGCAGCTTAACTTCGCTGTTCGGATGGGAAGCGGTGCTTTCTGCGCAGTATGGCCGTATCCATCAACCCTTGCTCGCCTCATCTATCAAATTAGGCACACTCTCCTATTTTATACGAAAATCCCTTCAATGGCTGTACCCTGGCCAGAGGTTAGGCAATTTTCTTGTTGCAGAAGTGTGCTTGGACCAGGTGCCTGTCAGTTCCCGCATGTGCATTCATACTATTATGTGCAGAATAACCCCTGGCCCAATCATCCAAAATGAGTGTAAGTGAAAAAGGACCAACTTGTGGTCATTTGAAATGAGAGGTCCAGTCATTTTGAAAAGTGATTTCATTTGTGAGTTTAAGCCCATATAAATGGTTTGTACAACACAAAAATGGTGTTAATTTAACAATAACAAGACAAAATTGGGAGCATCTTGAGAAATGGCAGATTATTCCTGGTTCTGTGGTAGCTGCAAACGCTAAAACTTCTACAAAATTTTTTTACAGGGTATTCCGCGCTAAAACGCGGTTTACCCCAGCTCTATTTCGGTTTTCACTGTTTTAGAGCGGTTTTCCCTGTCCCGCAACTTTTTTGCGCAGTTTTAGACGTTTGCAGCTACCACAGAACCAGGAATAAAATACCATCATAATGAGTGAGAAAATGTGACCCTTTTTGCTTAGCACAAAAATCAAGTATCTGTACAAAAAAGGCCACCATTGGGCTGTTTTTCATGAGGTTGGTGTACAGATCCAGGAAAGCTTGGGCATCATTTTCAGAATATGTACAGAAGTGGAGGATGTTATTGAAGATGGAATGACAAACACAGAATCCCTTTTTATGTACAGATTTCCCATCCAACACATGATGTGTGTTGGATTGCAATTTTGCTGAATGTTGTGCATTTTTAAGGTCTTTTCTTGCATTTTCTGTTCAAATTTCTCAGATTTTGGGAACACTTGGTTGAATCATGTACACAATAAAGTAAGTGTCTGGTTTTATATTCTTGGTTGTCACCTACATGTTGAATCTCACATGATTTTAGCACAACAAGATTTCCACAGTCATTTGTGACCTCTCATTCCAAAGGAGCACAAGGTCATACTTCACCAAACTGAACTGTACTAGGTGTTTTTGGCCATTTATTTTCACTCCAGCTACAACCACAAGGCACCAACACCATGCCCCACCACATGGAGGACGTTCCACACCTTCAATAAGGGCTCCTCCTGCCATGAGGTTTCCATGAAAACTGTTTCCTTTTGTTCTGTACATACCAAACAAGAAAATAGAAGAAAATAGAATATCAAACAAGAGATTCTTCTTCATCGGCCATGCAAGAACGATTCGACGTCGTGTCGAGGCTGCCGCCGGAGGTGGCGGTGGGGGTTCTGGCAGCTCTCGATTCGCTGGAGGACGTAATGAAGGGGGCGGCCCTCGTGTGCCGCGCCTGGTTCGCCCTCGCCACGCACCCCGCCCTCGCCCGCCTGTGGTACCGTCGGCTGCTGCGGCCCGAACCCCGCCTGCCCGACCTCTCCTGGACCGTGCGCCTCCCCCCCCCATCCGGCCACGCAGTGCACGCACGCAACGTGACCCAACACGCACGCCACGCACGCCACACACAACGCGACCCGACACTCACGCACACGCATCACCACACGCGCACACAGGAGAACCTGTGTACCGAGCTGCGGGCGTGCCGGGAGCTGGGCCTGAAGCGCGAACGCGAGCGCATCGCATACTCGCACCCGACCATGGATCGCTTCGTGTGGGCCGCGTCACGCGGCCACATTCGCATGATCGAGCAGCTCTGGCACAAGGTACGCACCCACACCCACACTACGCACTACACACTACACACACCACGGCCACGCCAACTTCACACCGACTCAGGCCTCTGTGTGCGTGTGCGGTAATGCGTGTGGGCAGGCAGAATCGGGAGTCGCGGGGAAGGGCCGAGGGAGAGGGAAGGCCAACGCGGTGCACAAGTTCTACCTGCTGGGGGACTCGCTGGTGGACACCAGCCACGGCCTGGTGAAGGGGGCCGCCTACCGCAGCGAGGAGAAGCGCATCCCGCTGCTCGTCGCCTGCGCGGCCGGCGAGCTTGCAGCAGCGAGCTTCCTTGTCGAGGTCAATGCGCGCCCCTTCACCATAAGCCACGCCCACACTTTAGGTACTGTGTATCTAACTAAGCAGTGTTGCTGTTGTTTGGGCCAACGATCAGAAAGGGGCGCCGGTGGACGTGAGCAACACGGAGATGCAGACGCCGCTGATGGCCGCCTCGTGGAACGGACATACTGGTACCAGAGCCCCACATTGCGTGGCTGCCGCCGGTTCTTCTTAGGGTCGAGCGTGTCTGGCTGACAATGTTCACTGCTATTATACTCGGCGGCCTGGCAGACACGGTGACGTTCCTGTTGTCCAAGGGAGCCGACGCCACGACAGCCGACATGGGCGCAAAGACGCCGCTCATGCTCGCTGCGTCGGAGGGCCATGCGGCCATCGTGCAGGCCCTTCTTGCACATCTGAGCGCCTTGGGCAAAGGTTTGCTGTCTGCTTTTTGCAGTTTCTTGTTCAACGTTTGATGTTTGATGTTTGCTGATGGTGTACACCAAACCAACATTGCGCGCGGCTCGCAGACATGAAGAAGATGGTGGAGAGGAAGGACCAGGACAAGCGGACGGCGCTGTGGTGGGCGGCATGCAATGGCCACGCGGATGTGGTGCGGCTCCTGCTCCAGCATGGCGCCAATCCACGAGTCAAGGACGCCGACAAGCGCACGCCAGGTACACGACCATTTTGTGTCAACGGTCATCATGTGGTGCTGCTGCTGACCGCACACGCGCGTCTTGGCAGAGGAGGCAGCGCTGGACGAAGGCCACGACGAGCTGGTGGAGGAGTTCTTCGGCCACCCGGCACGCAGCCAACGCAAGGATCGAGCGGCGCAGCGCAAGCGGCAGCGCAGGGAGGAGGACGCCGAATATGGCGACGAAGACGCTGATGCGGATCCAAGCAAGCCAACACGGCAACAACGACGCACATCACGTGCTGCCAACGAGGAGGACGAGGAAGAGGGTGTCGACCAGCAGGAGGCCACCGCCCCGCTCCGACGATCGCGCCGGTTACGCGGCCAAAAGGTGGATCAGACCGACTGAGCGCCGGACAGCATCCACCAAGGATCAGTCAACACACAATAAATGTGGTCGCGTGAATGCAGATGAAGAGGTTGCGGCCAAAAAGGAACGCCGCCCGTGGCCAAAGAAGGCTGCTGCAAAAAAGGAGGAGGATACGGCACGGTGGATTCCCGGGTGGTCGCCCACCCCAGTACTAACACCGCCTGGCGCAGCTTAACTTCGCTGTTCGGATGGGAAGCGGTGCTTTCTGCGCAGTATGGCCGTATCCATCAACCCTTGCTCGCCTCATCTATCAAATTAGGCACACTCTCCTATTTTATCGTACAAACTAACATTTCACACCAGGTGCTGTTCTTGGGTAACCATTGTACTAATTCCAAAGTGTTAGTCAAGTGACTAGATAAGGATGCCACAGTATGTGGTGTCACACTTACAATGCCCAAGAAGATCTGGCCAAGCTGTGTGTGCAAAATCTCACTCTCTCCAATGAAATTGAATTCATTAAAATGAGGAAAAACAAACTTCATGAACAAGGAGAACAAGCCTTCCTTGATCTTACACCAACCTCATGAAAAACAGCCCAATGGTGGCCTTTTTTGTACAAATACTTGACTTTTGTGCTAAGCAAAAAGGGTCACTGACCCTTTTCCATGAACACTTGGTTATGAAGTCCACATGAGCTGTACCATGACAGCATCATTGGGAGGGTTATTTTATTTAAAATGTTGACAATGGAGGTCAACTAATATCTCACACATGAAATGACATGTGGAGATGCTAAATAGGCACTCTGCAGGGCTGAACTCAGGGCAGTATTCTGGCAAAAGCTGATACTCTGCCCCAAGAGCTGAGATTGGCCCAGAGGCTGTCTTGCTGCTCCAGGCCCATTGATGGAAGGAGCAATTAGCACCTCAAACAGCATCACCAGGAAAAATAAAAGGAAGACAAGGTCAAAGTTACAAATTTCTTGCCCTTGCTTGCATAAGTATGTTATGGTTTAGCTTTCCATAATGATGTTGCATCACTCAAATCAGTCATAGGCCATGCCTGGACCAGATGACAAGGTTGTAAGATGTCAAGTGATATCTAAATTGCCAATTTGGACTCAGACCAAAATCTGTGATGATGTGTGCATGTGACCTTGTGGCCTGCTGATTTTGAGGAGTAGTTGAGAAAAAAGTGCACACAGTGAGGTGTGCCATTGGCTGGTGTTAGGGGTTGAGATCATGACTACACTGCTCTATAGCCCCCAAAAAGGTTGGTAGACAGTCAATTCGACAAGAATTTGAGGAATTCTCTTGACTGCAGCCATGACAATCAATATTTGCTGCACAGGGTACATGCCCCTCCCTAGGGCTGGAATTCATGGGTGATGGTAGGTGCTGGGGGGTGATGGCAGGCACTGGGTAAACAACAGTCAGATTAATTAGGTTCCACAATCAAAACAGTCAGGTGCAGCCCCGACCCTGAACTGTCCCTGCAACAGAGCATTTCATAGCAAAGCTGTGCTCTGGATGCTCAGCCACTGCAGTTGCCCTCTCCCACTGGATACACATGAACATGGAGAAGCCACCACAACTGAGCAGCTGTGGGCAACACAAACACATGTATTGAGTTTAGTGCTTGCTGCCCCGTCGAACTCTAGCATGTGAATGGAGAGACCCGTGCCTGATGGATACGGCCATACTGCGCAGAAAGCACCGCTTCCCATCCGAACAGCGAAGTTAAGCTGCGCCAGGCGGTGTTAGTACTGGGGTGGGCGACCACCCGGGAATCCACCGTGCCGTATCCTCCTTTTTGGCCGCAGCCTTCTTTGGCCACGGGCGGCGGGCAGATGGGAGCAGCTTGAACGAAAACGGTAGAACAGCATCTGTGAACGGTTATTTACCATCTGCTCCACTGTGAGCATCACACGAACAACAAAGACAGAGATCGCGGCTCGCAGACGTAAACCTCCTCCTTGCCGTACGCAGCTCCTTGTTTTTGCTGTTTTGTTGATAGACCCATCCCAGTGTCCTGCCTGCATCCTTTTCCAGTTGGCAGATCGTGGCGGCTTGTGGTCTTTTCGAAGCACGTCTTGTTCCAGACCAAGCCAGCCGCGTCAGTGTCGTCGCGGGATCGGCTGAGCGGAGGCGGCGTCGGGCTGGTGGTGCTCTTTCTTGTCTGTCTTTTCCTTCTTCTTGGCGCCTTCGATGAGGCCGACGTGCTGCTTGGCCTTGTACTCGAGCTTCTTGTGGCGGAGGGCCTTCATCTCCTTGGCCTCTGTCTCCACGTCGCGCTCCTCCTCTTCCTCCTCCTGCACGCCCTCGAAGCCGCCCGCGAAGCCCTGGATCGTTTCCCACTCCTCCTCCTTCCGGTGGCCCACCAGATCCAGCGAGCCGCCGTAGATCGAATAGATCGTGTCCGACGCGTGCGCGTAGATGTCCTCCTCCCTCTCCCGCTGCTCCTGCTTGACTGCACGACACACACCGTACACACCGCACACACCGCACACACTACGTGAGCTTTGAGAAGGGAAAGAGGTTGCACAGTGGTCGGCGTACCTTGCTGTTCCTTCTCGACCATCATCCGGCGCAGCCGGGATCGGGCGTGCGATGGCGGGAGCGGGGCCTTCAGGGCCGGCGCTGCTGGCTCGACCTCCGCTTCTTCCCGCTTCGTTTCATCAGCGACCGCCGCTTGCTGCTCAGACTCAGCGACGACATCGTCTTCGTCTTCGTCCTCGCGCGGCTCCTCCTCCGGCGCAACGTCCTCCTTTTCGGTGAGCTTCATCTCCTCGCGCTCGCGTCGCTTCTCCTCGTTGAGGTCGAGCTCGAGCCGCTTGATCCGCTTGATGTCCCTCTGCGTCAGCTTGGCCTCGTCGGCCTGCGCGCGCTCGGGGTCCAGCTCGACCTCGTCCTCCACCGCCGCAGCCTCGAGCCGGCCGCGCTTGCCCAGCGTCGACGCTGCCGGGCCGCCGTAGGCGATGAGGCCCGGACCGGCAAAGTTGAGCTTCAGACCGCGGGGCACCTCGACCTCGGCGGTCACCACCTCGCCGGTCGTCTCGCTCACGTAGGTGAGGGTCTTGGTCGTCACGCCCAGAGCCTTGGCCTCCTTGTCCTCGTACAGCACCGACGCCTCGTAGTCCCCGATCGCGTACTATGCGCAGCACGTGAGTGACCAAACGCACACGCACCACCGCATACGCACACGCACACACGCGAAGGAGGGATGTGTACCTCCTCTTCGCCGGATCCGGCGGCGTAGAGCTTGCGGGTGGCCCAGCAGACCACGGAGCCGTTCTGCTCGCGTCGGGTGAGGTGGCACTGGAGGCGGGTGCAGAGGTGGGGCGCCCTGCCCACGTGGCACACCCACACGTCCCGGTCGAGCTCCTCGTACCCGTGCCGATGGCACACCTCGTATGTACACACGTGCCGCTCCTCCTCCTCCTCCTTTCCCTCTTCCTTTTTTTCTGCCTGCTCTTTTTCAGTCTCTGTCGACACTGCAGGCCGCCTCGTTGGCGCGTCGCTGGTGGTGATCTTGGCCGACCGAGGCGCGGTGTCGAGCTCGGGCGACACTGGTGTGAGGCGCTCCTGCTCGCTCTGCTTGGCAGCATCGCCATGGGCGTGGCCGTGGCTGTCGTCACGGACTACGCGGGCGGCGGCGGCCCGGCGGTCATAGTCGTCTCGGGCGCGCAGTACATCGTCGCGCTCCCACTCGTCGACCCAGAGCGAGCGGCCGGTCTTGGCGTTGAACCAGTAGGGCAGCCCGCAGCCGGCGCCCGGGCGGTGGCTCACCTGCACGCTCCACTCGCCCTGGGCGAACATGGCGTCCCAGCGCCGCCGCCGGGCGTCCATCCACCGCTCGACGAGCCACAGGGCGTAGACGGGGCAGATCTGCTCGTCGGCCGTGCAGTGGTCGCCCGCGCACATGTGCAGGCAGTTGTGGCGGTGGCACAGGAAGATACGCTGATCATCGCTGCTGGTCTTCTTCCCCGCACTCGAGGGCGTCGGCGCCTGCTTCGCTGCGCCGGGCTTGTTTGTTTGCGGCTGAGGTGTGATGGGAGTCGTGGCGGCGGCGGTGGTGGTGGTGGTAGTAGAGGTGATGGTGGTCGATTGGGTGTCGACGAGGCCGGTGCAATCGGCGGCGCTGAGGCGCCGGATGTGGCGGCAGCCGGACTCGTAGCCCGCGCACGGCACGCCCTCCCGGAAGCGCAGCTGGCCCGCTGGGATCTTGTACCGCCGCTCCAGCTCGTCCACCTTGCCTGACCGTTATAAATAATTAAATTAAATTACACATTTATCGATATAAATCAAATCAAAAGATGGTGGTGCGCTTACTGAGGACAGCAAAGCCTTGCGTCCTGAACTTGTCCATGACCTCGAAGGCCTGCCAGATTTCGTTGCCTTCGAGCATGAGCGGCGTGAGGCGCTCATCCCCACTGGCGCGCAGGCTGGCGTCGTACTTGTCCCTCAACTCCACTTGGCTGAGGGTGTTGTAGGCCACCTGCACGAGGCTGAACAGCTCTGCCGCCTCCTCGGGTGCATCCTGATTTTTGTCTGGGTGGAGCAACAGCACCTTCTTTCGAAATGCCTTCTTGATGTCGTCGAGATGGGCTGTAGCCGGCACCCCAAGCAAATCGTAGTACGACTTGCAGCTTCGCTTGGTCGTTGCCAGCAGTGCTGCCGCCCCCTTGCCACCCTTTGCCGCCATGGCAGAATAGCGCGAATCTCAAGCTCGAGATTTGTGCCAGGGAATTGCTGGATGGAGAGCAATCAGGCGTTAACCTCTTAGAACCTACGGACCTCTTGTCCCCTGCTGGTGGTTTGCTTTCTTCACCTGTTGATGCAGATAAACAGATAGGTACGGGCTGAACCGAGGGCCAGAGGGCCAAAGCCAACGTTTTTGGTCTTGGCCGTCAGTCAACCTTCAACAGTGAAGGTTACAAGGACCGGTCTCTCAGATCAACAACGCAGATCTACGACAGGAGGAAGTCAAGCAGACAGGTATGCTGAGAAGAAACAAATCATCATCAAAGGAGGAGAGTGGCGGTGGACCGCCATCATCTCCTTCCAATGGAAAGAGAGGAAGTGGCAAGAAGGAGAAGGCAGACAAGGGCGAGAAGGAGAACAAGAAGGGGAAGGACAAAAAGGGCCTGAAGAAGCTCAAGAGCCGTATCGCCCTCTCACAAAACGCTTCGCTCTCCATCTCGAGCCCCGAAATCAACAGCCATCGCTCCAATTCGCTGCCCGAGCCAACACCCGCCCCCAGCCCTCCATCCACAGCCGGCTCTCCAGTCCACTCGCGAGGCGAAGCCCCCACCACGGAAAGCTCATCAAGCTCCTCTTCCTCGTCATCGTCGCGGCCCATGATGCGGCTACGTTCGGCCTCGCTCTCGTCGGCGTGTAGCACCATGTTGGCCTCCCTCTCGCTTCCCCTGTCCTCCTCCACCGCCTCCATCTCTTCCGTCTCCTCCTCCTCCTCTGCTTCTTCATCTTCTTCCGCCTCGCGCCAGGTCATGCTCGTCGAGAGATCGGAGGCGTGCCAGACCACTCCCACCCCCGGTATCTCTGGCTCCACTCCACCACCCGCGTCGTCGTCGTCTTCTTCCTCCTCCTCTCCTTCTTCCTCCTCCGACGTGTCGTCCGTGTCTTTTTCCGTGCCTGCTGCTTCCCCGCCTTCCTCTGCTCCATCTACTTCCTCCTCTTTGTCTTCTTCATCAGCATCAAGCAAACAGGCGGCGTCGTCATCGGCCTTGGCGCCCGGCAAGACGAAGCGGGACGCGAACGGTTTGTCATCATCATCAGGCTCCTCCTCGACATCATCGTCTTCATCGAATGCCCCGAGCACGACACCATATTCGGCGACTTCGCGGTCTCCGACATCATCGGTCTCTGCGTCGAGGGCTCCCTCTCCCCGTGCCACGACTTCTTCGTCGTCGTCGTCGTCGTCTTCATCGTCGTCGGCCCCGGCCGCGCCGTTCGTGCATCCCTACTTCGAGCCCTCCCGCTACCAGTACCACCAGGTCGACGGCTGGGCTCTCGCCACTCCCGTCTCCGACCGGGACGACCTTCCCAAGATGAGCGGCATCGTCAAGCTCAATATCGGTTCGCGTGATCTCCACCGTGCGTCGTGTGTCGTGTGTCGTGTCGTGCGGTGTCCACTCACATCTCGTGCTGTGTGGGCGGTCGCGCAGGTGGCGTCAAGTACGAGACGACAGTGGGCACTCTGGTGTCGCGAGGCGACAACTTCTTCACGACGCTCTTCTCCCACATGTTCGCCACGCTCAAGGACGAGGAGGGCTACTACTTCATCGACCGCGATGGCGAGTATTTCAAGCCGCTGCTCTCCTACCTGCGCACGGGCGAGCTCCGCGTGCCGCCCGGCATGTCCAAGATGTGCGTCGAGCGCGAGGCCCACTTCTACCTCATCGATCTCAACAACAACAGCATCGCCGACGGCGCGCCGCCGGTGGGTACGCAGCTGGCCGGACCACCGGTGTACCACCCGTCGCCGCTCGGCTGCTCGCTCGCGCGACCCAACGCGCGGTCCTACTTCCTCCGCTACGACGGCGTCTACGTCCAGAAGACCCGCGACGGCGAAGACTTCTTCGCGTACTACCGCTTCTTCCGCGACGGCAAGGTGTGTGTTGTGTGTGTTTGTGTGTGTCACGCGTGCTTGCTTCGTCTGCTGAATGGAGTGCTGACCTTTATGAGTTTGTGGGGGCGTGTGGGAGGGCAGGTATCGATCGTGACGACGTCGCGCCACAAGGTGCAGAACAAGGTGAACAACACGTACGAGGTCATCGAGGGCGAGTGGCTGCTCATCCGGTCCAACTTCCAGAGGAAGCCCACCATCCTTATGGGTACGCTACCCCATTTCTTCGTTCAGCGTCGCCTTTACTTGCTGACACCCACGCACACGCACACGCGCCACCGCACACGCGACACGCACACGACGCACATAGGTTCGTTTGGCTATAATTCGATCCAGATCCACTGGCGATCGCCGCGAGACAAGAAGCACGTGGACTGCAACACGCTCCACTTCTTCCCCTCGTTCGAGCCGCCGACGGACCTGCTGTTCTCCAACCAGCACTGTCGGATGGGCAAGAAGCAGTACCACCGCCTCAACTTCAAGGACGACCACCAGGTCACCATCACCGTCATGGAGAAGGACCAGCAGCACCACCGCCTCATGAACAGCATCAAGCGCACGGCCACCTACTCCCTCGAGAAGGAGGAGGTCGTGACCCTCAGCATCAACGACGACTTCTTCCCGGAGCCCATAATCTCGCTGGGCACCGTGCTGTTGGAGCGGCGCGTCGAGCGGCAGGTGGTCGGGCAGCGGGAGACCTGCCGGGTGTACCTGGCCGTGGACAAGCACGAGGAGGAGGACGACGACGAGATCGACATCTACACCTTCCTCCGCACGTCATCGCCGCCGGTCTCGCTCAACGACGACGACACGGCCAGCAGCGACGATGACGAGTACCGCGACATGTACGCCGCAGCCACGGTCACCAACAACGCGCCCGCTGCGACCAACAACAACAACAACGCGTCCGGTGGTGGTGGCCCCAACGCACGCACGCGAAGCGAGAGGAGCCTGAGCCAGTGACGCGCACAAGTCAAGAAGGACGACCGGTTCGAGAGTGTGAAACGGGTTAGAACAGCCAATCCGACCTTTTTGGAGGGCCCACGATACCATGACTGAATATAACTTGCATTATATAACCCACTTGGCTGACGTGTGAACAACGGAGCCTATGCTCCCATTTTCAGTTGATGTTTGCTATTTACAGCGTTCTATCTCACAAAGAGACAAAGCTTCGGTGCGCCACCTAGGGTCAGCGTTGTTCGTCGAGGTAGGCCGCGAAGCGATGGACGGCCAGCTCTTGCTTTGAGCACACCAGCGAGTGAGGCCGCTTCTCCCGCACGAGCTGGATGGCCTCGTGAGGGGCGAAGCCCTCTTCGGCCACCAGGTAGCACGCGATTACCATCCCTGGAGACGTGGAGAAGCTGAAAGTTAATCGCGAGGGCGTGTAGTGAGTAACAACATTTAGTGGCTTACCTGTTCTACCCAGACCAGCACAACAATGGATGGCAACGGCTTGGCCGCCGGCTAAGGTACTTCGCACCTCATCTACAACGCGTGCGAGTTGTGCATTTGTTGGGCAGGAATAGTCTGGCCAAGACGCTTTCGCGTCAGAGTGCAACCGACTTGTGGAGAAGATAGGAACGTACCGGGAAGAGGGATGTGCAGCAACTGGGGTGCACCTTCGCCGAGCAGGTGCAGCCCATTTCGATGAATGTCGCGATCGGTGAGATTAATCACCACCCTCACCGCTAACTGTTCCTGCAATCGTAGCAGCTGGAGCACAGATGTGGGCTGGCACATGCCTGCAATCTTGTCCGCTACGACCCAGCTGAAGTCGTGAGGGATAGCCTGCAGTTGTCGAAGCTCATCTAAGGTTTCGGGTGCCGGCATTCTCGTCCTCCCCGCAGATGGACAAAAAAGAGTTTGCCTGCGTTCTGTCGGACTTTCGCGCCAAAAAAAGGCGCCAAAGAGTTCAGGCACTGATTGGTGGGCGCTAATGTTGTTGGGCAATTTTTTGCAGGCCAACGCCACTTTCTGGTGGAGACAAGAAGGAAGCGGAAAGATGAAAGACCTCAAGGAACCGCTGACGACAGCCAAGCACGCGAGGAAGGTGAACAAGCACTGCAGCTGCCTGTCGTTTTCGTGCCGGTGGAAGATCTTCAAGTGCTTCCGTGCCATCCGCAAGAAGTGCTGTTGCTGCGTCAAGTGCTGACTCGATCGCCTTCCCTTTCTTACGCCACCGCTATTTATGATGTACCATAAACATGTACAGAATTATGCCACCTCTTATTTATCGTTTGCAATTTGTTCTGGTCGGCCACGTTGGCGAAGAAGGCCTCCTTCCCCAGGGGCCGTGAACTGCGTCTTGCTGAAGGATAGACCATTAATTCATTATTATTACTCCGCCCACTCCGAAATTGCAGGCCTTGTGGTCCTGGTCTTGGGCCAAGGGGCCACAACATCTTTCGATTACATCAAGAGCAGGCTTTCTTGTGGAACTGTCGCGTTCGTTCGGTTCCCACTAACACTCCAATCTCTGACCAGGGACCGATCCTTCGCATCCTAGCGATTTTATCCACCACATAATTCTACATAACATGTCCAGCGAAGAGATCGTTGAAACCCCCACCGAGACGTACGCCCGCCAAATCCCTCATCCAAAAATTGCAAGCTTGAGAAAGAATGTAGCAATTTAATTGATTCTCTGCGATAACACCCAACCTCTTCATCATCTTCTCCCTGCCCATTCTTTATCAATCTCATCTTCAATTCCACCGCTACGCTGCAGGGAGGAGACGCCCAAGACGGATCAGCAGGAGCAAGCCGGCGGCAAAAAGCGCGGGAAAAACGTGGCCGCTCTTGCCGGCTCCCTCGGCGCCTCCATCCCCATGGCCGCCCCCGGCGGCGGCCGCGGAGGTGGTCGTGGTGGCCGCGGCGGCGGCAAGGTCGCGGCGCTGGGCCAGGGCCTCAACCTCAACGCACTGCTCGGGTCGGGCGGTCCGCCCGGCATGGGCCGCGGCAAGCCGCCCAAGAAGCAGGCCGAGGCCGAGGCGACGGCGGCGGACGAGGAGCCGGGCAAGAGCAAGGAGGACGAGGGCGAGGACGAGGCCGAGCAGAAGGCCCGCGAGGAGCTCGAGCGCGAGAAGGCAGCGACCACGACGACTGAGGAGAGCGGCAGCCTGGTCCACCGCACCAAGAACCGCCCGCGACCCACCCTCCGGCGCCAGCCCTCCGAATTCCCCGTCCCGTACTCTACGCCTCATGTGTGTGTGCGTGTGTGTGGTGTGTCGTGCGGCTCACCTGTCCGGTGTGGCGGCGCATGCGGTGGCACAGGTGGAAGCCGGAGGACGGGCAGCCGGAGGAGGAGGGCGGTGCGGTGACGCTCGCGCAGCTCAAGGCCGTCGCTGCCGCCGAGGCCGCCGCCGCCGGGGACGAGAGCCCCCAGCAGGAGCAGACCGAAGAGGGCACCGCCGCCGCCACCGCCACTACCAACGAGCAGCAGCAGCCCGCCGAGGACGACGCCGCTGCCGAGGAAGAACAGAAGCGGAAGGAGGAGGCCGAGCAGGCTGCCGCCGCTGAGGAGGAGAGGAAGCAGAAGGAGGCCGAGGAAGCCGCCGCTGCCGAGGAGGAGCGTAAGCGCAAGGAGGCTGAAGAGGCCGCCGCTATCGCAGCCGAGGAGGAGAGGAAGAGGCTCGAAGCCGAGGCCGCCGCCGCCGAGGAGGACAGGAAGCAGAAGGAGGCCGAGGAGGCCGCCGCCGAAGAGGAGCGCAAGCGCCAGGAGGCCGAAGAAGCCGCCGCCGCTGCCGCCGAAGAGGAGCGCAAGCAGAAGGAGGCCGAAGAAGCCGCCGCCGCCGCCGCCGAAGAGGAGCGCAAGAGGAAGGAGGCCGAGGAGGCTGCCGCCGAAGAGGAGCGCAAGCAGAAGGAGGCCGAGGAAGCCGCCGCCGAGGAGGAGCGCAAGCAGAAGGAGGCCGAAGAGGCCGCCGCCGAAGAAGAGCGCAAGAGGAAGGAGGCCGAGGAGGCCGCCGCTGCCGCCGCCGAGGAGGAGCGGAAGAGGCTCGAGGCTGAAGCCGCCGCCGAAGAGGAGCGCAAGCAGAAGGAGGCCGAGGAAGCCGCCGCCGCTGCCGCCGAGGAGGAGCGCAAGCAGAAGGAGGCCGAGGAGGCTGCCGCCGCCGCCGAGGAGGAGAGGAAGCGCAAGGAGGCCGAGGAGGCCGAGGCTGAAGCCGCCGCCGAAGAGGAGCGCAAGAGGAAAGAGGCCGAGGAGGCCGCCGCCGCCGCCGAGGAAGGAGGAAGAGGAGCGCAAGAGGAAGGAGGACGAGGAGGCCGCCGCTGCCGCCGAAGAAGAGCGCAAGAGGCTCGAAGCCGAAGCCGCCGCCGAGGAGGAGCGCAAGCGCGAGGAGGCCGAAGAGGCCGCCGCTGCCGCCGCCGCCGAGGAGGAGGAGCGGAAGAGGAAGGAGGCCGCCGCTGAGGAGGAGCGCAAGCAGAAGGAGGCCGAAGAGGCCGCCGCCGCCGAAGAAGAGCGCAAGAGGCTCGAAGCCGAAGCGGCCGCTGAGGAGGAGCGCAAGAGGAAGGAGGCCGAGGAGGCCGCCGCCGCGGCTGCTGAAGAGGAGCGGAAGAGGCTCGAGGCCGAGGCCGCCGCCGAGGAGGAGCGCAAGCGCAGGGAAGCCGAGGAGGCCGCCGCCGAAGAGGAGCGCAAGCAGAAGGAGGCCGAAGAGGCCGCCGCTGCCGAGGAGGAGCGGAAGCGCAAGGAGGCCGAGGATGCCGCCGCTGCTGAAGAAGAGCGCAAGAGGAAGGAGGCCGAGGAGGCCGCCGCCGCCGAGGAGGAGAGGAAGAGGCTCGAGGCTGAAGCCGCCGCCGAAGAGGAGCGCAAGCAGAAGGAGGCCGAGGAAGCCGCCGCCGAAGAGGAGCGCAAGCGCCAGGAGGCCGAGGAAGCCGCCGCCGAGGA
>NW_004457384.1:209732-251373 GCF_000313135.1 Acanthamoeba castellanii str. Neff
AGCGTAAGCGCAAGGAGGCTGAAGAGGCCGCCGCTATCGCCGCCGAGGAGGAGAGGAAGAGGCTCGAGGCTGAAGCCGCTGCCGAAGAGGAGCGCAAGCAGAAGGAGGCCGAGGAGGCCGCTGCCGCCGCCGAGGAGGAGAGGAAGCGACGTGAGGCCGAGGAGGCCGCTGCTGAGGAAGAGCGGAAGAAGGAGACCGAGGAGGCTGCCGCCGAAGAGGAGAGGAAGAGGCTCGAAGCCGAAGCCGAGGCCGCCGCCGCTGAGAAGGAGCGCACGCGCAAGGAGGCCGAGGAGGCCGCCGCCGAGGCGGAGAGGAAACAGAAGGAGGCCGAAGAAGAGGCCGCCGCCGCTGCTGCCGCTGAGGAGGAGGAGGAGCGGAAGCAGAAGGAGGCCGCCGCCGCCGAAGAGGACAGGAAGCGGAGGGAGGCCGAAGAAGAGGCGGCCGCAGCTGCTGCGGAGGAGAAGAAGAAGCGAGAGGCGGCCGCGGCCGAGGCCCAGGAGGCGGAGGAGGCCAAGCGGAGGAAGGTGGGCGAGCGGCAGGCGGCCCGGAACCAGTTCGTGGAGGACGGGGAGGACCTGGCGCCCGTGCCCAGCAGCTCCGGCTCGAGCTCCGGCCAGTCAGCCTTCAAGGTGCCGCCGTGCTGCAAGCAGTTCTGCGTCCTCTTCTAAAGCAGAACACCACCAGCAACACTTATTTTAGCTAAAATAAGAGTTTAAAAAATACAATAAAATAAAATACAAATTATTCTCTTTATGTAAAATGACTTTGTATTTATTCACCCTAATGGGTTGTAATTGAGACGAGCCTGCTACTCCTCGCGGAAGAGGCACAGCTTGCGGCCGGCGACGTCGGCGTTGAGTACGCGGCCCTCGCACGAGGACTTGAGGTGGCACTTGTTGTGCAGCCACTCCACGGCCACGGCTTCGGCGCGCTGCGTGCGCTCGGTGTCCTCGCTCCACGCGAACTCGCCCCGGTACCGGCCTCCGCCACCGGGCAGCGAGGCCGTGAGCACCAGCTTCTTCACCTTGCGGCCGCCCATCGTGGGCGCTCCTGACACTGAGCGCGGGTTGATCCTCGTCGCCTCCATCATCTCCCCATTGTCGTACTCCACCACCGCTTCCAGTACCGACGCCATTGAGAAGTAGTTGTTAGCGGTAATATTGGTGCGTGAGGCGCACCGCGAGCTTTGTGCAGGTACAGGCTTGTGGCGACGAAGCGGAGAAGGTGATTCGAGGAACGACAATAATGAACCCTACAAGTAAGGTGGCGGTTGACGTGTGAGCATGTGGGTGTGCTGTGCCGGGATGTGGAATGCGAAGTATGCGATCGAGGAGTTACCGACGGTTCGCGTGGTTAGGCGAACAGGGCGACATTCGGCAAAACTATTTTTCGTGTGTTGAGCCCCACCAGGTACTTGTGCTGTGCTGTGCTGTACATGTAGCAGTTCTCTTTACTACACACCACACACAACACAAGCAAAGATGGAAACCATGCGTCTGGTGTTGCTCGGTTCGGGAGGTGTGGGCAAGTCTTGCATCACCATCCGCTACGTTCAGGACTCCTTCGTGACCGAGTACGACCCCACCATCGAGGACAGCTACCGACGGCAGGTCGAAGTAGACGGCCAACAAGTCATGCTCGAGATTCTCGACACAGCCGGCACCGAGCAGTTCACTGCGTACGTGTCTTCCCTTCATCTTTTTCTTCCTCTACCCGTTGCAATCTTGACTTCTTAAACCTTGTGGCTGACTTCGTCTTCTACACGCATGCACACAGTATGCGGGACTTGTACATGAAGAACGGCGATGGTTTCATCCTCGTGTACAGTATCATCGCGCGATCGACCTTCAACGACCTTCCCGACCTGCGACAGCAGATCTTGCAGGTCAAGGACAGGGACGAGGTGCCGATGGTGCTGGTGGGCAACAAGTGCGATGCCGACGACCACCGCCAGGTGAGCCGAGACGAGGCCCAGCGGCTGGTGGACAAGTGGGGCAGCTCGGCCAGCTTCTTCGAGACCTCGGCCAAGCAGAACCTGCGGGTGAGCGACGTGTTCGCAGACCTCACGCGACGCATCCTTGAAGAAAAGCGAGGCGGCAAGGACGGCAAGAAGAAGGGCCGAAAGTACAACAAGGACGGATCGTCCTCCAAGTGCACCCTCTTCTAAACGCACAACACTATTGTTTTTTTAAAAAACTTGTAAATACACATGCACAGAGAATGAGAAATTATTGCAGTAACACAGGGAGAGAGAAATATATCTACATGAAGGTGGTGTTCGTGTCGGGCCACGCGGATTAGCCGTTCCAGCGGTGGGTTTCGACTTGCGCGATGCCATCGATCTTGATGGTGTCGAGTTCGACGTCGGGCGTGGGCTCCTCGTTCAGCGCCGCCATCACGAGGCCCTGGCCGTGGTCCGCCGCCAGCCGTCGCTGGCGCGCCTTGTACACCGATGCGCCCAGCACCACCACGGCCAGCATCAACAGCATCACGCAGACCGCCACCGTGCCTGCATTATTATTATTATTATTATTCGGATTATATTATTCGGCCGGCACATCAGCACACCATGGCACCAGCACGCGTGTTGTGTCGTGTGCTAATTGAAGCGTGCGGTGATTGAGCGTGTGTCGAGTACCCAGCACGATGCCGAGCACACGGCTTGTGTCGGTCGAATCCGCGCTCGGCGGTTCCTCACAGTAGGTGCCCTGCGCCAAATGGCACGACGGACACCACACACACACACACACACACACACACACACACACACACACACACACACGGTGAGGGAAATGGACTGGCACGTGTTTGCGGCGCGATCAGTTTGGCGTACGGAGTAGCCGTTGCGGCAGGAGCACCCGGCGGTGGTGCAGGTGCCCGTGTTGGAGCAGAGCACGCCGTCGTTGATGCACCGATAGAGCGAGCTCGTGGGCTGGCCCTGGCAGCGGGCCTCGGCCAGCGCGCGCAGGATGGCCCGCCGCACTTGCGGCAGCACACCCGCAACGATCGCCCCGTTCCTGTGTGTGTGTGTGTGTGTGTGTGTGTGGTGTGCGGTGTGGCATGTGTGCGCACGCGCGTGTTAGCGTGACATTGGCCCACGATGTACGCACGCACGACGCCAAGAGAGGGTGAGCGCACTCGAGAGCGTCGTCGAAGGCGTTGGTATCGGTTTGGGTCCACCACAGGAAGTCGTTCAGGGCACGCGCGCTCGCGCAGAAATTGGTCGGGTGGGTGTGGAAGGCCATCGCGCCCATCCCCACCAGAGGCCACCCGGTTGCATCGGGGCCTTCGCGAACACATTCACCGTAAGCCGCGGGGAACACGACACGAGCGCACACGCGCACACCGCACACGCGCACGACACGCGCGGGTAAGTACCGAGGGCGAGCGTGTAGAGGCCGCCGGTGGAGTTGGGTCCGGGTGCGCCGACGAGCTGCGGGGCGAAGTCGAGGAGGGTGGTGAGGAGGGCGTTGAAATCGAGCTCGACGAGCACTTGTTCGCCGTCGGGCTTCTCGCGGAGGACGTTGCCCGCCTGGATCTGCGGGCTGAGGGCCGCCGCCGGCCACACGGCGAACCCGTCGTTCAGCCCGTTCAGCGTGTTTGGCACGTCTGCGCGCGACACGACACGACACGACACACGCGACACACGCATCAATCATGACTTCTTCTTCTTTTTCTTCTTCTTCGCATCGCGTTACCTGACGTGGACACCGAGGTGTTGAGTGCGACCACGAACGAGTACATGGACGATGCGTCGGCCACCTGAACACACGACACGACACGACACGACACGACACGACACGACACGACACGACACGACACGACACGACCAACGACACGACACGACACGACACGACACGACACACAAACCACCACACGGATGAGCGTTTCTTCCGGAGAAGAGAGGAGAGGAGGGGAGGAGAGAGACGGACGGAGGCGTTGAAGAGTGGGACGGCCTTGGCGAGGAGCTGGTGGAGGGCGGAGGTCTCCACGCCGGACGCGGACGCCGACGCCGGATACACCACCCGCACGAAGCGGTCGGGCAGCACCACCAGCGGATTCAGACGACTCAAATTCTCGTGATTCCACTTCTGCGCTCGTCGCACACGCACACACACGCAGATGAGACACACGCGCACAGTGTGTCGTGTCGTTGGTCGTGTCGTGTCGTTGGTCGTGTCGTGTCGTTGGTCGTGTCGTGTCGTACCTGGATGCGGCCGAGGTAGATGTCGGCGATGGCGGGGAGATCAAAGGTGAGCAGGGGGGAGTCGGGGAGGGTGTAGGCCGGCACGTAGGGGAAGGCCGCGACCGGCAGCACCACCCGCCCCTCGCCGTCAGCCATGGCCGTCGTCGTCTCGGACGGGTCGCCCCTGAGCAGCGCAAAGTCGGCGTTGCCGTGGCCCAACCCCGACAGGGCGACTGAGTCGGTGAGCACGGCCTCCACGTCGATCTCTTCGACGACGACACTGACCCGCGCGTAGTCATCACTACGACGCATGTGCGTGCGTGCGGCGGTGCGTGCGTGCGGTGTGTGCGGTGGTGAGTCTGAGAGAGCGGAGAACGCACACGCCCACCGGGGGGGGGGTACGAACGCCCATCGGGAGTAGAACTCGTAGGGCGTGCCCGCGAGGCCAAAGAGCGCCACCGTATCGAGAACGGCCAGCCCGTTGCAGGTGAACCGGTTCAACGAACCCAGCACACGCCTGCGCCACGCACCCAAACCGCATAAGCACGCGTGTGCGTGTGCGTGTGCGTGTGCGTGTGCGTGTGCGTGTGCGTGTGCGTGTGCGTGTGCGTGTGCGTGCGTGTCGGTGGAATTGAGGGCTCGAACCGGGTGTAGGAGGGGAGGAGCGGGGCGTAGCCGGCGGCGGTGGCGTCGTTGCTGGCCTGCGTGTTGGAGAAGGCCCACTGGAGGAATTCCGCGAACTGCTGGACGGGCACGCACGAACCTCCGCCGGTCCGGTCGACGAAGAACGTCGCGAAGGAGAGGTACGACAGCGGCCAGCTGTCCTCTCCTGTGCGCGTCGCCATCAATCGAATGAAGACAATGATCAAGACAATGAGCTCTAATAATGATAATAATGATGACGATAATAATGATAATAATGATAACGATAACGATTGACGAGGTGTAGCAAAGTCGTACCGGGTCCGTTGAAGAGGTCGGCCGTGAGGTTACCGGCTTCGATCTGCGACTGCGCGTCGAGCATCGCTGCACGCGCGCGTGTGTACGATCAGAACCTCGAATCAAACGCGCGCGCGCGCCACACAACGACACGACACGAGACGCATGCGCGATGGTATACCGGATTGTACGCCGGCGGTGGTGGCAGTGAGGAGACGGCCGCCGCGATTCCACATCATAGCGGCGGGCAGCGACGTGTTGGCGAGCAGACCCACGCGCGCGTAGGTCAGCGCGTAGGGCGTGATCTGTGCGAGAAGCCACAAACTCGTGTTAATAATTTCGATGCGCTCCTGCGTGTTGCGTGTGTGCGGTGGTGCGTGTGCTACGTCGTGTGTGGCGGGAGTTGCAACGTACGGCGACGTGGTCGACGCGCTGCCGTGGGCTGACGAATCCTACGGAGCGGCCCTCCAGCACGGGCGGCAGCGACTCCATGTCCGTGAAGGCCGCGGCAAAATCGTAGCTGAACGACCCCAACGACCGAGCAAACGCCTGTCCACACAAAAACGAACAACACAACGCGCATCGCACACGACACACGACACACGCAGCACGACAGGCCATACATAACACGCATGACGCGCGACGCGCGACGCGTGATATGCGGAAAGAGATGAGGTCGAGAGGGGGAAGGGTGTGCGGAGGCGGTGGCGATGTACAGAGGTCTCGTCGAAGGAGCTGTTGGTGCCGAAGACGGTGGTGATGTTGGCGTGGGGCAGGTTCATGGCGGGGTTGAGCTCGATGAGCGCGGCATCGTCCCACATCGCGATCTTGCCCTGCCAGATATCTGCCAGCACCGTCCCGTTCAGCACCTGTGACACACGACACACACGACACACACGGTCAGCTTGAATTTGATGTGTCGTGTGGTTGAATCGGCGAGAGTGAAAAAGCGCACGAGCGTGGCGTTTGCGCCGGGCAGGTTGTAGGCGATGACCACCGTGTTGCCAGCGATCGGCAGCTGCACCACGGATTGACCGCCGGCGCCGGCCACCTGGGACTGGAGCACGGCGGGCGGCAGCGCGTCGTCCACCGCCGCAAAGTCGAGCTGGCCGCCTGGTTGCATGCAACACGGCTGGCGTGTGAGTCCCCCCCCCAAGAGCGAAGAGCGTTCGTGGGAAAGAACGAAGCGAGGTGTGGGTACTGAGGAAGAGCTGTAGGGCGGCGATGGCGGGCTGTGGCGTGTGGGTGACGGCCACGGGGCTCGTGGTGAAGGCGTGGTCGGCGCTCCACACCTCCCAGAGACTGGTGGTCAGCACCCCTCCGCCACCGAACACATCGTATGCCCCACTTGCCGCACCTGCACAAGAATTAATATTACAATTATTGTTGTTATTATTTTAACAAAAAATACTGCTAAAAATCTTATAACGATGCAATACAAATAAAAATAAAAATAAAAGTCAGTTGGTTGTAATGGGTACCGGCAAGGATAAGAAAAAGAACGAAGGAGAGTGCCCACGAGGAAGAAAGGGACGAGCGCACTCCTGCTCTGGCGCGCATCTTTTGTGGTTTGCCAGCCTTGGGAACGGTTGTCGCGATGAAAAAATAAAAAAACATAAAAAAAATGAAGCCTGTTGTGTGGGCCAATCCAAAGCCGCGCCTTTTTGCACAACACGACAATAGAACAGCTGCGTTGATGGTCGGATCGCCGTGAATGTGCGTGGCGGCTGGCTATGTAAGATCGCACGCAGGATGACTACAGCTCACTCGCGCGGTGTGCCATGCCCGGAGACAACCATACGGCCTCGCACCGTAACCTGTGCGTGATCGAGTGCCTTGACGTTAGCCCATAGCGGGAGTGTGTCTGAACTGGCACCCAACGAAGAAGCGCGCGAGAACGACGCCGCCACCCGCAAGAACGACGGAGCCGTGAGGAGAGCGTGACAGGCGACCGAAGCAAGGGCAGGCACCACTATAGTTCACACATTTCAACAACGACTGGATTGTCTGCCGATTTTGCTGTCTGAGTCAGCGTGTAGGTAACACTGCGCATTTATGTGCCCGATGATGGTGCTTGTAGTCATCTCGCTTTTCGCTGCCGTGTAGTTATCTCGTCTTTAGGTCATTTTCAATTCCCTGACGGACCCGCGGAACAAGTGCTGTCGACAGCTTTTTAGCTGGGGAGCCTGCAGATTTTGACGGCGCTGCAGAGCGGTCCGAGCGAAAAGTGTCGCCAGTCGGCCCTGGCAACGAAAGTAACGAAACACTTCTTATAAGGAAATAAATACCGAGAGCTGCCATCATCTTTGATTCTCTATTGGCGAAGTCCGTTTGATGCGATCATTGCGTAGCGGTGCGTAGTTTCTTGCTAAGGGCGATGATGGTGCCTTCGCGCAGGTCGAATAAAAAGAAAATAGATTTGCGTACTCGTTAGTGAATGCTATCGTGCTCTCCGGCGGCCATAAAAGCCCTCTGTTCATCTTCTCCATCTTTGCCGCTTCTCTCTCCACTCTCTTACCTCTTCGATCATAATTATGGAGACGAAGGTACGGTCATACACATTTCCGGGGTTCTTCTACTTTTGAATTACCTCGTTAATTCGAGGTCACCATCTAACTCTGCGGGTCCCTTGCAGTCTCCCACCGAGATTATGGCCGATGAGCTCCTCAAGCGCGGCAACGATGCCTACGAAGCGCGAGAGTACCTCATGGCCGTACATCATTTCAGCGAGGTACTCAAATTGATCCCCAGCCATCATACCGCCTACTACAATAGATCAGCCGCTCTGGTCTCCCTCAAAAGGTATCATTAACCGGGATTGCAACAATGCGAAGGCGCCATGACTCACATTGCCTCTCCCACCAGATTCGAAGAGGCTCTCAATGATGCACATTTAGTCACAACTCTCGCACCAAATTGGACTCCCGCCTATTCGCGCAAAGCCTATGTGCTTTGGTGCATGGGTGAGATCGGAAGAGGTACGCCTGCCCCATTGCATGGTGTTTCGATTTAGCTTTGGCTCATCCTTTCATTATTGTAGCGCTCGAAGCCTACGAAATCGCCAACTCGATGGAGCCCCACGACGAAGAGGTAAAGCGTCACATCGCCACGCTACAGAGCATTCTCCAGGAGAAAGACACATCTCTGCACCACGGAGACTCGAGCGGCTTGATGGAGGAAGAGGAGCCGCGAAAACGCTCTGAAAAAGAAGGTACGGAATTCCTCTTGATTTCGTCCTCGTTACCGATGCTCGCGGACCTGTCAGACAGATGTCGTAAGAGCTACACACATGTGTATCTTTCTAAATATTAACATTCCTCTTGCTTCCATACGTACTAGTGACCCTCTCCGAAGACTTCGAGTGCGTTCTGTGCCTGAAGGTCTTCTACGACCCGGTCACCACCCCGTGCGGGCACACCTTCTGCCGCAGCTGCCTCTTCCGTGCCATGGACCACGGCACGCAGTGCCCGCTGTGCCGCGGCGTGGTCCACCTGTCGTCGAACCACCCGGCCACCGTGACGCTCAAGAACATCATCAAGCGGCTCTTCCCCGACGAGTACCGCCAACGCGAGGAGGAAGCGCAGAAGGAGCTCATCCAGGACGAGACCTGCATGCCGCTCTTCCCGCTCAACGCGGTCGTCTACCCGGGCATGCGCTTCCCAATGCACATCTTCGAGGCCCGCTACCGGCTCATGCTCCGACGGTGCATGGCTGGGGCCAAGACCTTCGGCCTCATCAACATCCGACGAGACAGCTCCGGCTCGTCGTGGGTGCCCTACGACGTGGGTTGCACGCTCGAGATCAACAAGATCAACATGTACGACCTTCTTTCCCCCTTCTTCTTCTTCTTCTCTTTCTCCGGAGCGGGAGGAGGCGTGGTCTAACCTTCAACTCTCTCTCTCTCTTCTCTCTTGCTGCGACACAGTTTGCCGGACGGGCGAAGCTACATCGACACTCGATGCAAGCGGCGCTTCCGGGTGCTGGAGAAGTGGGAGATGGACGGCTACCTGGTGGGCAAGATTCAGTACATCGACGACGAGAACATGCGGGAAGAGGAAGCTGAGATCTTCCGCCGACAAGTGCAAGAGACCAGGTACGAAGACAACTCTCCACCCACACCCTACCCCGCACTCTGCGTTCGTGTGTGTTGATTATGTTGTTCCGCTTGTTTGGTTTAGTCCCGTTTCCGGTGATGATGGCGATGGTGATGATGATGCGCTGCACTTTCCTTATGATCAGTAATTAGATTCTCTCTATCTCTCCATCATTATTATTTTCATTCTTTCCTCTCTCTATCCACAAACTGTACAGCTCTCTTTCTTGTAAATACGTTCCTTCTATCAGTTTCACATGCCCGCAGGCAATAAATTAGCTTTTACACTTTACGTGCATCATCATCGTCATTGTTTTATCATCGCCACGCAAACACACTGCCTCCGTTAAGGACTACTTCTCACCGGTGCCTTCTCCTTCTTCATGTTATTGCAGGGGATTGATGAACGGCCTCCTGGCCTCTGGCATTTGCGAGACGAACGAGCAGATCAAGAAGCTGCTCACCCAGGCTGGCGACATGCCCACCGACGACCTCCAGTTCTCGTACTGGATGTCCACGATCCTCCCCGTCAACACAGATATCAAGCAAGAGTTGCTCGAGATGACGTCGACGACGAGGCGATTCGCGCGGATCCTCGACATCCTGCGAATCTACTTTGGCTTCTCCTACAACACCCAGCCGACCTTCTTCCCGCCGCCACCACCACAGCAGCAGCCACCACCTCTCACCGCCCTTCGAGGACTCTCTGGCGGCACCATGGGCGGCGGCGGCGGCATGCAAGGAATGCAAGGAATGGGCGGAGGAATGATGGGCGGCGTGGCGACGGGCGGCGGAGGAATGCAAGGGCTGGGTGGCGGGGCGATGGGCGGCTTCGGCAGAGGACAAGCGCCTGCGAGTGGAACGTCAACGGGCGGAGGCTTCCAGTACGGCGGCCCACAGCAACAGCAACAGCAACAGCAACAGCAGCGACCACCAGCGCTGCCCGAGAACTGCATCCTCTCCTAGCCACATCACCGTCCCGACATCTCTCCTTCTTCCTCCTTCGACTTCGTCGCTTGCGACGGGGTGCTCTGCGCCGGCTTCCGCCTTTCCGCAGCACAGACCTTATTTATTCGACGGGTGCAGCCACCTCTGTAATTACAACATCAACCAAGCACACAACATCCAGTAGCGCTACACAGTATATTGTGTACATATAAAATACAACAACATCAACAGCGTTAACCTCACTCGGGCACTTTAAACACGCCGAGCACAGCTCCCCACTCTGCGCAACAGTCAGCCGGAAACACGTGATGCAAATCGAGAGCGGCATTCCCGTCCTATTTCTTCTTGCCCTTTCCCGGTTCGCAGTGGCGCGAGCTGGTCTTCTCTGGTTGGCGGTGGCAGTTGATGGCGATGTTGGCACACTTGCTTATAAGTTGCGGAGAGATTGAAGACTTTGCTCCGATTCGCCCTCGCGAGCCGATGGCTCCGCTCTCTACACCCGAGGGGGCGAGGGCGCTGTTCTTCATGTCCTCCCCTCTTGTGGTCCCTTGGTTGTTCGTTTCCGGACCAGAGGAATTACTCTCTCTCTCTCTCTCTCCTCTCCACCAGCAACTTGTTTTTTATTTTTATAGTCTCTCTCAGCATCTCTTTCGCTTTTCTACTTCACCCACCGCCTGCAAAGATGAGCCATCACCACATGACCGCGGGTGTCGTCGAAGATTCAGGCCTCACGTCGCTCGCCCTGGCCAGCATCGCTCACTCGCGATCATCACCACCCTCGAGGAGTTCTGTACAGATCAAACCTGCGCTACGTCGACCCCTGCGACGACACCACCGACCCTGGGAGGAAGACGAAGAGGATGATGATGCATCTTCCTCAACATCCTCACCATCGTCATCATCATCTACGGCCGAGAGCTGGACCAACCACGGCGTACCCCAGGACCTGACGTCGCGTCATCGGCCTCTTCCTCATGACCGAAAAAGGACCAGCAGGCGAGTAAACGTAAAGCTCGAAACCGACCTGGGAGGCCCTCGGGACCACCTTCATCAACAAGATGAGGGCGATCGAGCTGCAGCTCCAGCTACCAGGACGAGAGCTGGACGGTCGAGGGCCAAGCGCGTCAAGGTCGAAGAAGAGCCCGCCCAACTACTAGGTGAAACGCGAGACCGCGCAGAGCAAGAAGAAGAAGACGTACTAGCACGACACGCGACAGAGCCTAGGGGCAAGGCGTCGCCCATGAGCCGTCCAGTGCCTGCATCACCTTCGCGACTTCCATCTCTGCCCTCGCTACTTCTTCCCTCCGCCCCCTTCCAACACCCCTCGTCGCACCCTCTTCTTCCCACGATGGCCGCTACACCGACCATCTTCACCCCCTCGCCTCCTTCTGCACCATCTTCCTCTTCCCTGGCACCGCAGACGAGCTACTACGATGCGGCGGTCCTACACTACTACCTCTCCCTGGCGGCCTGGTACTCGCGCCCTCAACCAGACCAACAGCAGCCGCAACATCCCTACCCACACCTTCTACCCGCGATCAGCATGTCGTCGACCACGACTTCTACGTCCATCGCATCATCTTCTGATCTACTGCCCACACAACCACAACATCTCGCTTCTTCGTCTACGCGCTTTCCTCCCATCGAGCCTTCTCCTTCATCTCCTTCATCTTCCACTTCTGCTCAACCACCGGGCTTCGTCTTCAGGGACGAGACGGACAAGCTCGCCCTGGCCGCCGAGAGAAGGAGGCGCCGCTCGCTGACGACACCGACAGCGACGCGTTGGGACGACCGCCAACCGCTCCCCGAGCAGCGAAGCCCTCCGAGCTACGCCGGCCAGCAGGCAAAGAGCGAAAGCGACAACTACAAGAAGGAGAAGAACGAAGAGCCGACGGCGGGTGGTGAAGGCAACGAGCGCCAGGCTACGTGGCGAGACAGGCAGGGCTGCTTCACCTTCCACACCCTGGAGTCTCTCGAGGCGAGCAAGAAGAAAGGAGGCCGGGTGAGGTTGAAGTGGCGGAAAGACCCGTAGGGTTGCCTCTTTGTGCTACCCGGGTGGAATAGTAGCATGACCTAGTGAACTAAGTAAGTTGAACAACAACCACGCATTGGGCACATCTCAGCAATCAACACCTGCTTTCTCATTGGGGGGCTTTTTATAAAACCTGGCCGAACCAAGGTCATCGGTTACCCGCCACCGGGGAAGCCAGGGAAGGTCATGTGCCGGTCATACGGAATTATATGTTGTGTTTTTATTTCTCTCTTACTTTACAGCACACCTGGTGATGGCAGCAGCTGACCATCCACACCTCCTCGAGCCACCCGGTCGTGCGCTCCGCTCGCTTCTTTCTTCTTTTCCACCGTTCGCTCATTCACCCGTCCATGTTCTCCACCGGCACGGGCGCAGGGGCTGCCGCAACGCTCTCCACCGCGGCGGCGAGCTCGTCGCCGTCGCTGTTGGCGTCGATGTTGTTTTGTGTCATCGCTGCGGCGAGAGCCGGCGTCGTCGTTCCGTTGTTCTCGCTGCCCACCACCGCACCAGCGCCGTGGGCCTGGGTGGTGGTGGCTGCAGGCGATGTTCGGCGCTTGGCCAGCCGGACGGGCGAGGGCTGCCCCGCTGGCGCGTTCGGTAACCGCCGCCGCTTGGTCGCCGGCGACCCCTGTTCTTCAGCCTCGGCCTTCCCATCTTCTGCGACCAGCGCTGCAGGCGACGCTTCCTCAACGCCGCTAGCGCATTCCATCGCCGCGCCTCCGCCATCTTCCACCACCACCGACGTTGCCTGGTGCTCGTCGTTCTTCTTCTTCTCATCATCGCCGTCGTCTTCCACATTCTTTCTCTTTCCGACGATGCTGCCGCTGTCGGCGCCGGCGGAGGCTTGATGGCCGTCCGAGTCGCCGTCGCGGTCCATCTCGTTGTGGCCGCCGTTCTCGCGGATGTCATCGCCCGCTGGCGTCGGCTCGACCATGGCCTCGCTCATATTGGCCGCCGACTTGAGACTGCTCTCTGCGCTCTGCTCCTCCTCCTCTGCGTCGCGGTCATCATCGCGCTCTCCCTCGGTCGACTGTTGTGGCTGCTGCTGCTGGCGGGCTGGCGCCGCGCCGGCCTGGCCCCACCGGGGCACGTACACGCTGTTCTCCAGCAAGTCGATCAACGTCTTCTCGATCGCCTTCTCCCTCTCCCTATCATACGTACGTCATCACACGTCAGCACGCGACACACGACACACGACACACACATGTTCATCTCGATCTCGTGTGTAAGCGAACCGTTTGAGGCGGGCGTAGTCGTGTCGCCTCTCGGAGCGGCCGCAGTCCTGGCAAAAGGTCTCGCCGCGCCGGCCCTTGCGCCACTGGGGCGTCTGGTCGGTCAGGCAGTTGTCGCAGTGGTCCTTGTACCGCACGTTGGCCTTCTTCTTCTTCATCACCTGGTGCAGCTTCGAGGCCGACATCGACCGCGACAGCAGGTGGCCCGTCGGCGACGCCATGTACGCTGCAGCGGCCGCCGCCGCCGCTGTGGCCGCCGAGGGCGAACCCAGGCCTCCGCCGCCGCCGCTGCTGCCGGCGTTGGCGAGGCCCAGGGAGGCGGCCAGTGCGGCGGCGACGGGGGCCGAAGCGCCAAAGGAGGAGGGCGAGGCGGCGGGCACGAAGAGCGTGGTGGTGGACGAGGGCGCCGACGAGCTGAGCGACTGCGAGCCGCCGCGCGATGACGATGATACGAACGGGCTGCCGTGGGCCGAGCTGCTGCTTTCGTCATCCTCGGACGAGCTCGAGTTGAAGTGAATCGACGACGACGAGGAGGAGGAGGCGGCGGCGGTTGAAGAGGATGAAGGAGACGGTGACGCCTCGACGTAGACCCGGAGTGGGTGGCTTCGGTGGCGCTGTGTAGGAGGGGCGACGAAGACGTAGATGACGACGTAGAGCCAGTCGACAAAGTAGTGGTGGTTGTAGAAGTAGAGGAGGAGGAGGAGGAAGAAGAAGCTGCGAGTAGCGGCTGCAATGGCTCATGAGGTGGGGCACTGCCCGTGCTGGTGACGCTGCTCATCGAGGTGGTGGACGCCATATCGCGCTTGCTACTGCTCTCTGCTGAGCAGCTCGTCTACTCTGCAGAAGCCAAGAAGGGGGCAGAGGGAGGAGGTGAGGAAGGATCTGTCCGCGGCACATAGGAGCACAGAGCAAAAGGAACGGCCAAAAGTGAGAGAGAAACGTGTCGAAGAAGGAGTAGAAGATGAACGACAAGAAGATGCGGATGCGTCACAACGGAAGGGCAAGATTTTCACACAAAAGAACAATCTTGGCTCCCTTTGCTTTGTGCCATGAGTCCAGAAGGAGGAGCCCACGCTCGCATCCACGCCCGCTAGGTGCCAGGAGGCCATTGTTGTGTGCCAGGCAAATCCGACCAGACAAGCACAAGGATGACGAGAGCAAAACCTACTTCCCTGCAGGAAGTTGGCTGCCCGCTAATTTGGAGAGAGAATCCAAAACCGGAGAGGGAGAAGGAAAGCCAAAGTACCTTCTTGCCCAACGAAGAAGGAGGCCCAGGGAAGTGTGTCCCTAGATTTGATTTGAAAGCGGCCCGCTGCACAAGAAGGCGGCAACGGTACTCTCCCGGCAGTGCGACTCCGGAGATTTGAGAAAAGGCAGGAAACACAAGAAGAAAATATTAAATTATGGGTAGCGCCCATTGGCTCGTCCAGGGCAGGCCACAACACAGGGTGTGAAGATGATGCACCATCTTCTGGCTTTCTTTGGTGAACGCTGTTGAGCTGTTGTATCCCTGCTGCCAGAGAGCTGGAAACCAAAGGCCTCCTGGTGCTGGGCCACTTGGCGCCAAAGAGTGTCGACATTTCCACGAAAGATTCAGAACAGCAGGCAAAGAGCGCTTCGCCTGGTGCAGCAACAATCACAAACGCAGGCGGTTGCGTAGAGCACGTAGCGCGAGATGGATTTGTGGTCCAGTAGCATGGAGGGTACGGCCTCCTGGCGATCTGGCCTTGCGTTCATCGTTGATATGGAGCACAGGCCCGGCACTACGCTGGGCATCAGGTCGTTGAAGAAAAGAATAATCAGCCGAGATGAAAAGGGAGATATCAAATCGAACGCACATTCTCGTCGAACAGCAGAAGGTGAGGAAAGCGAGGAGGAAGGAGACGAGGCCAGAATCGAGCAAGAGCAGGGCGACATGTACCAGATATCGGATGAGATTTTGCTGCACTACGCGAAAACCGGGGATCTCAAAGGACTGGAAGAACACATCGTGATGCATCGACGCTCTTCGGAACAGCGCCTCCAATTCAACGCCAACTGCACGGACAGGTACAAGCCTAAATCATTAATGAATAAAAATAATGCTCATGATTCATCATTCACCGTTCTTGCCCGCAGCATGTCGCCGCCATTGTTCTACGCCGCCGAGGGCGGTCACGAAGAGTTTGCCGCGTTTCTCCTGGCCAACGGGGCCGAGGTGGATGCGAAGAACCACAACGACGTGACGGCCCTGTTCATCGCGGCGCAGGTGGGCGCGGCTAGCGTGGTGCGGCTGCTCATGGACAAGGGCGCCGATCCCAACCTTCGATCAACGCGAGACGACGTGCTGCCCCTCTACGTGGCCTGCTTCGAGGGCCACCTCGACGTCGTGAAGGAGCTCCTCCTCTTCCACAACGCCAAGGAGTGCGAGGAGCAAGGTGCCGATCTCTCTGTGTGCGTGTGGTTGTGTGTGTGCGTGTGCGCGCGTGCTGAAGCTCTCTCTCTCTCTCTCTCTGTGCCTGGCAGGCGGGTCAGAACTGCCGATGAGCGTCAACATGGTGAATGCGGCGGGCGTGGGCGCGGATGGGAGCACAGCGCTGATGGCCAGCTGTGAGCGAGGGCACAAGGACATCGTCGAGTTCCTTCTCTCCTACGGCGCCGGTACGACCCTACGGCCGTCAATCACTCACTCAATGGTCTTGACGTCTCTCGATTCTGCACTCACTAGAGAACTGGATTGCTTCTTTTGCAGAGAAGGACGCGCGAGGCAAGAGCGGAGAGACCGCTCTTATGTGGGCCGTGCAGGAGGGCTACTTCGGCATCGTCGAGCTCCTGCTGCAACGGGGCAGCAGTGTAAATATCCAAAAGAACGACGGCGCCACTCCTCTCTTTCTCGGTACCGCACCTGCCTCACCCCAATTTCATTTTCACCCCGCTCTCTTTCGGCTGCACGTTGACCGGCCAAACTTCAATGGTTCTTGTTGTTGTTGTTGTTGGATGCCGGTGTTGTTCGTTCGTTGCAGCGGTTCTCAGTGGCGATACGCGGATGGTGTCTCTGCTCCTGGCTTACGGCGCACGCAACGAGATCCCCAACGACCAGGGCGAGACGCCGCGCATGGTGGCACGACGGACCGGCCTACACGACATCGCCCACCTGCTCCTCGTCCCACCACCTTTCTCCCTCGTCGACCAGCTGTAGCTGGCGCTGCAACCAACCAAGCACCGCCCAACGAAGACCACATTCATTCTGTACAAACTAGAGGGCCGCGTGCTGATGAAGTTGGCGTTGCACCAAGTTTATGCGATGATGACAAGCAAGTGGGACACGCCATTGGTGGGCTGACACAGCAGGGTGTGTGCGGGCTGAAGGTGCGAACGACGAAGCGCTTAGAGCTGGCCGCAGTCGGCGATGACGCACTTCTTCCTGGGGGCGTCATCAGCGTCAACGGTCTGCGACTCGACCTTCCTGACTGAATTGAGGAAGGGGAAGCGGGAGGCGATGGGTTAGAGCCAACAACAAACAGAGACAAAAATTGGCTGATGCTGAAAGAGGTGGGAGGAACGCACTCACGTCCATGCCGTCAACAACCTTGCCGAACTGGTTTGTTCATTCACAAAGGGACGGTCGTGATTAGTGAGGCCGATCGTTAAAGCGCCCCAAGATGAGCGAAGGAAAGGTGGGTGGGTCGTTCCGTACCACGACGTGCTTGTTGTCGAGCCAAGTGGTCTTAACGGTGCAGATGAAGAACTGGCTGCCGTTGGTGTTGGGACCAGCGTTGGCTGCGCAATGAGCAAGCCCGAGGTCAGCGCGGATGCCAGGATTGAGAAAGCGTGTAGAGGCGGCGAAGTGGTAACTGTACCCATGCTGAGGATGCCAGGGCCAGTGTGCTTCAGCTTGAAGTTCTCATCCCTGAACTCACCACCCTGCGCACAAAAACAAATGTAAAATGTGAAACCGGTTAATTTGTGCAGTAGATAGAAGCCAAGAGTAAAGTGACGTACGTAGATGGACTCGCCGCCAGTACCGTTACCCGCGGTGAAGTCGCCACCCTGGATCATGAAGTCCTGAAGAAAACGAAATTGAGATGAGCCTCTACAAAGAAATAATCGCGAGTACAACCACTTCTTTTTGAGGATCTCCTCAAGTTATACTCGCGATTATTGCAGCTTCGACCGACAATGTACCTTGATGACGCGGTGGAAGGCGCAGCCCTTGAAGTGGAGGGGCTTGCCCGAGCGACCAACGCCCTTCTCACCAGTGCAGAGAGCCCTGAAGTTCTCAGCAGCTGTTGAAAAGAAAAGAGGGGCAGAGTCAATTGAACGGACAGACGACGAAGGGGACGCAAGGATCGCACTCTTGGGGACGACATCAGCGAAGAGCTCCATGGTCACACGGCCGGCAGCTTCGCCACCGATGGTGATATCGAAGAAAACGCGAGGATTGGCCATTCTGATGATGCAATGAAAGAAAGAAGCGAACGATAAGCAACAGCGATTCGCCACGCCTCAATCGCAGCGTGAAGGGATGAGAGGAGTACGTTTACTGTGGGGCGAAGTAGGCGTAATGAGATTTTTAACTGGACCCACGCACAACAACTCGCTGGTCGGTGGTGCCTGCGAAATTTCGGCAGGTCCACCGCGGCCACAACTTTGGCGGTGGGCCAGGGTGCCTCACGAAGCCAACCGAAACAAGGCAGCAATGGTTCGGAAGTGTGTAGTTTATCTCGTCAACTGATGCTTGTTCACATGCTCTTGTATGGGGGATAAAGGAAAAAGAAACCGGTTCCAGTTCTGGGTTGGTCATATCTATGATGCCCAGTGCAGCAGCTCTAGAAGAACTTGAAGGGGGAGAGCGAGCCAGCAGCGGAGACCTCGAGCAGGAAGACGACGCTGTCGGCGTTGTAGAGGCCGTCGTTGCCATCGTTGTCGGCGGTCAGAATCGTGGTGGAGCCGGCTGGGACCACCACGGGCGAGGCGGCCACGTTGACGCCCTGCACCACGCTGGTGGAGCTCACCACCGTCGTGGAATCCTCACCATCAGCCAGGGCCACGGCGAAGAGGCAGAAGAAGGCGAACAAAGTAGCGACGAGGAACTTCCTGTCAATGTGAATGATGAAGGTGAGCCCACAACATCATCGATCAACATGTGCTTCAGTGTCAAGGTGTCAAGGCGGGGCGATAGAGTACATCGTGTGGCTATAAGCTGGTGGTGTAAAGGGCCTGAGGCTGTGGGTTACTTGGTCGCTGTGGAGGGATGATTGATGAACTGCAAGTGTGGCGTGGCCCTGTTTTTATACTGTAGCACCATCAGCGGAGGCCAGCAAGCCTGGAGCAATTGGAACGGAAACCCGCCCAAGAACTGTTTCGATCAGGTTTAGTACGCTCCGCCCTTGCTGGGCTTGGTCTCCTTCCTGCAGAACTCACCCACCACAAGAGAGAAATGTTGGGCAAAAAAGACGCCCCGAAGCCTGGTGAAAACCGACACTTTAAAAACTGCTTTTCGACCAATCGTGACAGTGTGAACTGTAGTTGCAATTTCGTTGCCTGCGCCACCAGCGCAACTCTCTCCGTTGCGGGGGGGGGCAATACACTTGGCCACATTGTTGGATGCGAGCATGGGGCGGAGGATCTCGAGGAAGGATGTGAAGAGGGCGCACAAGGCCAACAAGGCCCTCAGCTGCCTCTCCTTGAAGCAGCGGTGGAAGCTATTCAAGTGCTTCCGCAAGTTTAGGAAGAAGTGCTCCTGCTGTTTCCGTTCCTCCTGACCAACAATCAACCTGTGGTAGTCTCTCTCACCCTCCCTTTCTTTCTTCATTCACTTGTCTCACGCCCCCCCCCTGACCGCAGGCGCCAGACCGCAGTAGTCATTTATTTATTTATTTATTTATCGAGTTCACAAATTGTAAAAAATAAAACGGGAAAAAACGTTTTCCTGTTCACTGTCCGTGTCCAGGCGCCCAGTTGCGGGGCTGGCGGTTTTTTGTTCTTCGCCTCGACGTACGCCGCTCAAACTCAAGCAAGCTGCTCCGGAAGTCCCCCAAAGGTACCTTGGCCCCACCTTGTACGACCCTCACTGAGCATCTCTCATGCTCCGGCGGCCGGCGTTTGTCTTCACCGCACGAGCAGGAAAGTAGCCGCACCGCACACAACCCACCCAACAAAAATGGACGACATGGCGGATCTGAAGAAGGCGAAGAAGATGAACAAGTTCTGTTCGTGCCTGCCCATGTCGATGCGGTGGAAGCTCTTCAAGTGTTTCCGCAAGATCAGGAAGACGTGCTGCTGCTGTTGCAAGTGAGAAGTAGAGCACTAAGCCCCCAGCGTTCACCAAGGCAAAGGGCACATGCCACACCACATGCCACTCGGTGTCTGTTGCACGTTCAAATAAAATTAGGAATAATTAAATAAACAAATATGTTCAAAATTGTCGGTTGTGGGCTGCTACTCGCTGAGCAGGGCCTTGGTGAGGGCCTCCACCTCGTCCTCGAGCTTCTTGTGCATGTCCTGCAGGTCCGCCATCTGGCTCTTCTCGCTCTTCTCCGCCTCCTCTCGCGCTGTCTTTGGGGCTTCGGCCGCTACTCGCGTAGCGGTTGTGGCCGTGGTGGGCGTGTGCCGTGATAAGAACGGTTGCGGCGGGCGTGTCGTGGTGCTTGGCGGCCCACCGTCGCCCCACCACCACCACCACCACCACCACCGGGCGTCGACGCGGCCTTCATGTGGTGGATGGTGTTGAGGAAGGCCTTGCGGGTCACCTCGCCCTCCGTCTTGGCCTTGGTCCGGGTCCACAGCGTGGCCACCTTCTCGGCTGACTTCTTCTTGGGCGTCAGGGGCGTCAGCGTGCGCCGCTTGCCCAGTGGCGACGTCGGTGGCCCGCCGCTGCCGCCGCCACCAGCGACCTGGTCGGCCGGCTGCGCCTGACCACCCGCTGCGGCCGTGGGCTCGAGGAAGCAGGCCGGCGCGGGCGGCGACGAGCCCATACGGACCCGGCCCTGTCGCTGACGGTACCGCCGTGCCCGGGTCCGGCCATCGGCCTTCTCTTCTTCTTCTTCGGCTTCTTCTTCAACCTCAGCCGGTTTGGGCTGATCGTCATCGCCATCGTCGCCGTCGACATGAGCGTTGTCGGTCTCGGCCTCGGCCGCGTCATCGTCTTCGTCGTCGTCGTCGTTCTCGGAGCCCACCTGGCTTCGAGTTCGCTTGGCGCGAAGCGCGCGGCCGCTGCGCAGGATGCCGCGCAGCATGGTGCCCTTGGTCTTGGACAGGGTCGACGAAAACGACGATGACGGTGACGACGTCGACGGCGAGCCCGCCGACTCGCTCTCGTCTGAGTCGCCCTCGCCCACGAAGAGGCCGCTCGACAGCAGCTCGCCCGTACTGTTGTCCTTGTTGTCCTTGCCGTGCTTGCTCTTGGCCTTGTGGTGTTGGTCGCGCGGCGACTTCTTGTCGACGCTCGGCTGCGGCTGCGGCTGCGGCTGCCCGCCATCGCCGTCGCTGGTCACGGCCGTAACGACGATCGTGTGCTGCTGCTGCTGGTCGTCCTTCTTCGTTTTCCGCTTCTTCGTCTTCTTGTTGTTCGCAGCTTTGCTGTGCTTCTTCTCCCTCCGGCGGGGCGTGAGCGCTTCCGCCTCCTCCTCCGCTTCACCGCCACCGTCGCCGTCGGCCTCGTCGCCGTCGTCGTCGTCGGCCGCGGGGCCGCCCTGCGAGGCCGAGAGGGTGTGGGCGCGCTGCTTCATGAACTCCTCCATCCACTCCGTGATCTCGCCCTTCGTGCACGCCGTGGCCTCGCTCATTAGGATGTGCTTCTTGATCGACTGCACACATCGCGCATGGCACACACAACACACGGCACGACACAATTTAGCGCTTCGAACGCCCAGCGTTGTCATGGGAGGCGAGGTGAGAGCGTACGTCGGTCAGGAGCGCCTTCTTGGAGTTGGTGGCCAACAGCCGCGGGTGGCTCTTTGTCAGCGCGAGCCTGCGCCAACCCCTTATGTATCAGCCAACAGCACACGCACGGTCGCACGACACGACACGACCAACGGCACGACACGACACGACACGCGTACTTGTTGCGTTTCTTCTCCTCCTTCTCCTGGCGACGCTGCTCCTCCTCGAGCTCGCGTTCCTTGCGGCGGCGTTCCTGCTCCTCGCGGTACTTTCGCTCCACGTCGGCGTCGTAGTCGGCGATCTGCGGGCACAGCTCGAGGATCATCGCCTCGATCATCTTCACCACCGCATCGAACGACGGCCGGAGATCTGCGCCGTGTGCCATTGGCATGTGAGCTATGCCACCGTGTCGTGTCGTGTCGTTGGTCGTGTCGTGTCGTGTCGTGTCTCGTACCGGGATCTTGAGCCCAGCAGGCCTCGATGAGGTTGCGATAGGAGGGCGGGCACGAAGCGGGGATGGGCGGGCGCTCGCCGCCGATGACCTTGTCCTCGACGAGCGACATGAAGCTAACCTCGCCGAAGAACTTCTGGCGGGTGAAGAGCTCCCACAGGATGACGCCCACCGAGTACACGTCGGCCTTCTCCGTGTAGGGCTTATTCTGCAACACCTCCGGGGCCAGCCACACTGCCGCCCAAAGAACGAAGAAAGAAAACGAGAGGAAAAGAAGAACGAATTATGTTAGTGAGAAGAACAAAGAACAAAGCGAAGTTCGGGGGGGGGGGACAAGGAGCGTACGAGGGCAGTCGACGATGCGTCCGGCGGTGCGTTGGGCGCTGTTGAGGGAGACGCCAAAGTCGCACACCTTGGCCACCAGGTCGGCGTCGGGGGAGATGGAGGCCAACAAAATGTTGGGCGATTTCAGATCGCGGTGCATGACGGGAGGACTGGCGTTGTGCAGGAAGGCGCATCCCTTGGCTGTGTGTTCGTGCGCAAACGATTAGTATGCGTATGACACGACACGCACGACACGCAACACGCACGACACACACACGCACGACACGTTACCGATGTCCTTGGCGATTTTGAGGCGCAGGGGCCACTGGAGGTTGGCGCTCTTGGCGTCGTCGGCCAAAAAGTCGTAGAGCGAGCCGGCCTCCACCAGCTCCGTCACGATGCACGCCGGCCGCAGACAGAATCCCTTGAGCCCCACCAGGTTCGGGTGTGATAGGCCACTGTAATGGTAATGGTCAAACGCGTGTGTGTGCGGTGGTGCGTGTGCGGTGGTGGCGTCGTGTCGCGTCGTGTGTGCGGTGGGCATGGGTAGGAAGCGCACCTCATAATCCACACCTCGTGGCGGAATTCCTCGAATGCCTTGCGCTGTGAGTCCCGATCTTCGTCGTCGCCCTCGAAGGGCGACACGGCGGCAGGCTTCAGCTCTTTGATCGCCACCGCCTGCCCGTGCCACACGCCCTTGTACACCACCGCATAGCCGCCTGCACGCACCCGCACACACTCAAAGGCTCAGCAACCTTTCTCTCAATGGTGAGCGTGTGCGTGTGTGTGCGTGTCGCACCTTCGCCGATTGGGATCTCGTCCTTGTGGAGATCGCACATTTTGATCTTGTGGCTGCCCAGGTGGACCATCGCCAAGTCAGGCGCCAGCAAGTCCAAGCGGACCGGCTTCGGCTCCGCATTCTCCGCACCTGCGCGCCAGACGCGACACGCACGACACGGTGAGTGTCAGGAATTGAAGCGCGACGCGCGCGAGCGAGCATGAACGTTACCGTTGGGGCAGTGGAGAAAGGAGGTGTTGGGCGAGGCGGCGGCCTGCTGACACTTCTCGAGCGGGAACATGAAGGGCGTGGGGCTGTCGAGCGACAGGCAGTGCGTGCACGGCACGAGCGTGGTCACGTTGAGGTTGTACCAGTCCCGGACCAGCGTGTCGACCGCGGCGAAGACCAGCCACGACAGGCTCGAGAGCTGCTCGCCGCGCAGCTCCGTGCGCACCATGATGTTGAGCGCACCGATCTCCGGCTGCAGCTCCAACAGAATCCTCTCCCTGTGCGTGACGTGAGGTGTCGTGTGCGCGTGTGTGTGTCGTGTGGTCAGTTCTGAAGGTATGAAAAGAATGCACGGGCGATTGAAGAGAAATGTGGGAAATGCAACGTACTGGCCCATCTGGGCGAGCATGCCGGTGCGCCAGTAGACGCGAGCGGCCAAGGGGAAGGCCAGGAGCCGGATCATGAGCCGCCCGAAGAAGCCCTTCGGCACGAAGGCCATCCGATAGCACCGCCCGAACAGCGACTCCTCGCGCCCTGCAAATCCAAACGCAAACGCAATTCATTGCGGAAACGATTAGCGAAACGCAAACTGTAATTATAATAGTAAAATGAAACTGAACTGGAATGTACCTTTCTTGGCGGGCCACAGGTCCTGCAGCTGGGCGGGCTTGACCTCGGGCAGCATGCTGGGGATGAGGTACAGCTCCTCGCCCGCCGACGTGGGCCGCAACACGGACGCATAGTTGCCTACAGGTGTCGTGGTGAGATCGTGTGTCGTGTGTGTGTGTGTGTGCCGTGTGTGTGTGTGTGTTGTGTGTGTGTACCGAGCTTGTGGACGTTGGCGTTGATGGGGAAGGAGATCTCGAAGCGCTCGAGAAGGGAGAGGATGAAGGGGTGCATGTTCGACGGGAACGACGGCGGCTTCCAGATCTGGGGCAGCGCCGCTTGCGACAAAATGCCATCCCTGCAACAACAGCACCCCAGCATCAGCAACCGTTGCGCACATGTGTGCCGTGTGCGCGTGTGGTGTCCCCCCCTCTCAAGGAGGGAGCAATGGACGAGTGGCGCACCGGCAAAAGTTGTGCTTTGTGGAGATCACCGTCGACATCACGTCCATCAGCCACTGCGGATCCAAGATGACCACGTCCTTGAGCTGCACCAACACACATCAAGCGATCAGCAATCAATTGGCCGTGTGTCGTGTGTGTCGCGTGCCGTGTGCCGTACCTTTTCATCGTTGGGGAAGTGGACGAGTGAGCCCAGGTTGTGCAGGATGGAGGTGGCGGTGAGGAGGTCGCGTTCGTCGTCGATGAGGCAGAGGCGGGCCATGGCCTGGTACTCGGCCCACGACACGATGGGCGGCAGCTTCTTCTTCCCCTCGGTCACGATCAGCTTCTCCAGCTCCATGTAGTTGCTCGGCAGCGGCTCGCCCACGCATTCCTGCGCGCACCACCAAGCACGTAAATACTTTGCATTCTCTGGTGCACAGACCGCACACGCACACGCGCACGCGCGAGGGTTGGCGGAGGGAGACACGCACCTGCGCGGCGATGACGTTGACCAGGCTGGCGTGGAGGGCGTCGAGGCCCTTGCCCGACGGTGCGCCGATGAAGTGGAAGCCCGCGATGTTGGGGAAGCGCCGCAGATACTTGTCTTCGAGCCTGTCGCAAGCAACAAAAGCGAATCAGGACGAACTGAACGACACGACACACACGACACACACGACACACACGACACACAGCGTATAGCTTTCACGCACCGCTTCAGCATGGCGGCGGTGTATTCTTCGGTGCAGCGTTCGTCGTCAGCGTGCGAGCCGATGATGAAGACGGGCGAATCGGGCGCGGCGTTGCGAATCGATTGCAGCCAGAACTCGACGTGCGATTGGACGGGCGAGAGCAGGTTGAAGACGAGGAAGTAGAGCGAGCGGGCCGACAGGAAGAACTGGTGGGTGGCGTAGTAGATCTCCTGGCCCGCAAAGTCCCACGTGGAGAGGGTCACCGTCTCCGGCTGGCCCTCGGGGCCGTAGGGAATGGTCACGCCCCAATCGTTGATGTCGATACCATCCGTCGAAATCGTATTCGACGCTGCACGCCACGTCATGCCACGTCACGCAGAGAAATCGGGTACGGTGGTTGAGACAAAAGAACGAAAGAACGAAAGAAAAGATCGAGAGAAAGGAAGACGGGGACACGCACGATCGTCGTCGGACGAGCGACGGGTGACCTTCGAGCCCAGCGCGCTCCGGTTCTTGCGATCTCTTCGCCTCAGCGCGCGAGTGAGTGCCGTTTTTCTACAGCCAATCCCAAATCAGTACATCCAAGCGCGGTGTGTGTGTGTGTGTGTCATCGTGTGTGGTGTGTGTGTGTGTGTGTGTGCTTGTGTGTGTCGTACCCGACGTTCTCCTGGCCGACGAACATGAGCTTCATGCGGAAGCACGGCTGCTGGCCGCGCAGCAGCTGCTCGAGGAAGTGGAGGATGGACGAGGTGCCCAGCGCCACGACGTCCTTGGGCGGCGACCGCAGGCAGCCCTGCTGGTCGCCCACCTCGAACGACTCGAGCCGGGTCGCGCCCAGCGGCGGCGGCAGGACCGCCACCCGGTTGTGGGTGATGTCGAGCACCTTGAGCGCGCGCAGGCCGCCCAGCTCGGGCGGGAGCCGCGTGAGCGCGTTGTGCTCGAGGCGCAGCACGCGGAGGGCGGTCATGCCGCGCAGCTCGGAGCCGAGCGCGGTCAGGTCGTTGTGGCCGACATGGAGCTCGGCCATGTTGGTCCACGACGCGAGGCATACGGGCGGCAGCGCCGAGACGTAGTTGTGCGCGATGTCGAGGCACCGCAGGCCCCGGAGCTTCGCGAATCGCGCCGTCAAAGGCGACGAACACGAACTCACCCTGCAACCCATCGTGACGGTGAGCTTCAAACACGCACACCACACGCACGACACGCACGACACACGACACACGCGGGCGAGGGTGAGTACAATCGCTGCTCGGTCTTCTTGCGGATCATGCCGGGGATGTTCATGGAGAGGCCCAGCTTGGAGCCCAGCGTGGACGGTCCGGGCGCGGCAGCGGCGGCCGAGGAGGCGGCCGTGGCCAGCAGGTTCTCGGACGACGTGGCGGCCTGGCCGGCGGAGAGGAATGGCACCTGCGAGAGGAGCATGGTGCCCTTCAACTGCGGCTGCGGCTGCGGCGCCTGCGCCTGCGCGTCATCCGTGCACCCCAGGCTGCAATGTCTGTTGTATGCGCGCAATCGATAAGCGCACGCACACGCACACGCACACACGACACACGGTGGTTAAGGAGGCGGTATACCGGAGATAGAGTTCTGCGAGGGCGTCGAGCTCGAAGAAGTCCTCGGGGAGAGAGTTGAGGGCGGCGTTGTGCGAGAGGGTGAGCACGCGCAGGCGGGTCATGCAGCGAATGCCGGGCGGGAGGGTGCGGATGCGGTTGTGCGACAGGTCGAGCTTCTCGAGGGCCGACAGCGACGAGAAGAAGTGGTCCGGGACGGTGGCCACGTTGTTATGCGAGATGTCCAGCGCCCGGAGTGACGACAGCGACATCACCACATCCGGAATGCTGTCCTCCGCTGCCAATGCATAATTTACATTCCAATCATTTTAGCCACATTCCTTGTGCGTGTGCGTGTGCGTGTGCGGAAATACCTTTGGGATCGCAGAACTGGTTGTGTGAGATGTTGAGGGTGGTGAGGGCGGTGAGGTTGAAGAGGTGCGGCGGGAGCTGGGAGAAGGCGTTGTGCGAGATGTCGAGGTGGGTGAGCGACTGGGCCACGGACGGCGGAAACTTCTCGAGGTACCACAGCTTGTTGTGGGAAATGCTGAGCTCGGTCAGGTGCGCGAAGTGGGGCAGCGCGTTGACGAGGTGGAGCGGCAGGGAGGTCATCAGGTTGTTGGACAGCCGCAGGCAGCGCAGCGTGGACAGCGGGCCCAGGTAGAGCGAGACGGTCGAGAGGTAGTTGTGCGAGAGGTCGAGCGAGTGGAGGTAGGGCAGCGCGAGGATCTGCTTGGGGATGGCGTGCAGCGCCCGACTGCTAAAGTCCAGCGTCACGCCCTCGTTGGCCTTTCCGCCCGGTCGGCCTACATTATAAATTAGAAATATATAGATATAGATATGTTAAAACAATGTAATTATGTAATTGATCAAATATTTGGCTGTGGGGAAATAAAAGTTGTCTTGAGAAGGCGCTGCGTACTGTCGAGGTAGTCCTTGAGGACGTGGATGTCTTTGATGGCCCGCTCTGCGGGCGCGTGGCATGCCCACCGCAGGTAATACTCTGTGCAACACAAAAGTGTGAGACAAACAACACGACACATGCACAACACGACACGCACACAACACGACACACGCACACAACACGCGAGAAAGGGCAAGTGTGGAGGGAGTTGGTGCCACAAGCGTACCGGACCAGAACTTGACCTGGGACGGGTGGGGCGCCAGCGGAGCGGCAGAGGAGGCGCTGTAGAGGGGATTCATGAAGTCAAACTTCTTCAAGTCGACGTAGGACCAGATCGAGGTCGTCTTCTGCATCAGCTGCTGCTTGCCTGAGTGCACGAATCGTCGAGAGAAGCCAGTAATGATAAGAATGTAAAAAAAAGAGAAGAATTTCATAATATTTGAAATAGTGTTTTGTGATGAAAGACGGGTACCTGTCTTGCGCTCCTTCTCGGTGTCGGCCAAGAAGGTGCCGAAGCGGGCGCTGTGGAGGGCGTCGATGAGGAAGATGAGCAGCGACGAGTCGAACTCGAACAACTGCGGCGACTGGTCCCACAATTGCCATACTGCACGAACGACACGCGCGCACTCGGCGAGTCAGTTTATGTCGCGGCTGTCAGCAGCGCAGAGAAATGGAAGGGGAGCAGACCAGCATCGATGAATTGCACGAAAATGTGGGCGTGTTGCTTGGGCAGATATCTTCCCTTGCTGCTCTGGCGCCACTTGTGACCTGCGCGTGTGGTACGCACACGGTTGGTTGGTTGGTCGTCAGTCGCTGGCGTGACGATTTACAAATCGGAGCAGCAGTTGCAGGTGTGGCGCACGTACTGAAGCTCATCCACTCCTTCTCGATGAGGCTGCAGAAGCCTCGGAGCGTCCGGAAGTACGGATCCAAACACAGCTGGACGAGACAGGCAACCTGCGGGACCCAATCGCTTCCCTCTGCTCCCTGCAGTACCACCTGTTGCGTGCAAGTCAGCATCACGTGTCACACCACCTGGGTGGATGGTACGACAACACGCACGCACACACACACACACACACACAGGGTCTGAACACAACATACGGGGTCGCCGAGTTGCAGGAGGGCGATGACGCGGGAGGCGGCGTCCATGAGCTTCTTGATGCCGGAGAGCCACTGCGTGCGCTCGATCTCGTTCTCCCAGCCCTCCTTCATCATCCGCTTCTTGGCCTCGAGGGCCTTGCACCTCCTCCTCCTCCTCCTCCTGGGTGGCGGCCTCCTCCGAGGCCCGCGGGCTCCTCTCGCTCTTGCCCTCCTCGATCACCTGGGCCAAGTGCATGGGGTCGAACTTGGTGATGAACGTCGTCAGCCGCAGGTAGCTGTCCTCGACCGCGCTCGACGGCGGCAGGTTGGTCGACCTGAACTCCACCTTGCGCCCGCCCGACATCACATACTCGGTCGTCTGCGTGTACGCTGTCGTTGATAAACAAAAAATATTAGAGAATGAATATATAGACATAGATCTATTATTGCCATTTAGTTTAGTTTTAATTAATATTATTAATAATAAAATGAATAAATAATAAAGGGCGTACCAGTGTTCTCGGTTCGGCGCTTGGTGGCGGCGTTGAAGATGTGGATGGCGTCGGAGTGGGGGTAGAGGAAGAGGACGTGGTCCAGCACGGTGTCGCCCTTGCTGGTCGACGTGGCCCCGAGCGCGGCGGCCAGCTCGGCGTCGAGCTGCAGCGGCTGGGCCGCTACGCTCCCGCCGCTGCCCGCGGCGGTCAGGCCGCCGGCGCCCTCGTAGCAGCGGAAGAGGCTGCCGTTGGTCCGCGGGTGCAGCCAGCACAGGGCCAGGATCAGTCGCTTCCACTTGATGTCCGAATTCAGACACGCCGCAATCGACTCTGCATTCGGACCCACATTAGCTTTGCCCGAGCGTGTCGTGTGTGTCGTGTGTGTGTGTGTGTGTCGCGTACCATCGGAGATGGAGGCGGGCACGATGAATTGGGCGGGGAAGGTGGACATGGTGTAGTTCTTGTTGACCTCGGCCAGGCGCCACTCGTCGGTGGGCAGGTTCTGTCGCTTGAACTCCTTCTGGACCGAAAAGAGCGGCCAACCCGACAGCTCCGATTGCAGCGGGTACTTCTCCTTGTTCTGGAACGCAAACAAATTCCTGTGTAACAATGTAGTTCGTCGTCGTCAACCTAATGCGTGTGTGCGGTTGTGCGTGTGCGTGTGCGGTTTGTTTGAGGCGCAGGTGCGTACTTGAGCTTGGTGGGGAAGAGAAAGTGTTTGAAGATCTTCTGGGTGGCCTTGTGCGCCTGCGGCTGGAGGAAGAAGAGGGAGATGATCCGGAAGTCCTTGCACGTCAGCAGGAAGCCCAACAGATGTCGCTCCTCGTGCTTGGCCTGGTCGAGCTTCACCACCACCGCCAACGGCACCGAGTTCTTCTTTTTCTGTGTGCGTGCGTGTGCATGTTCCATGACGAGTTGGTGGTGAGTCCATGTCGTGTGTGCGTGTGCGTGTGCGGTTGTTTGACTACCTTGACTGCGAAGATGAGGCGGAAGTTGGTGATCCACAGGTGGCCCCACTTGCCCTGGTGGAGGGCGTGGTGCGAGAAGAGTACGCCCTCCTGCTTCGTGAGAACTCTCTCTCCGCCCAGCAGGCCCAGCTCCTTCTCCTCCTCCTTCCGCGACTTGCGAAGCGCCACGCTGCCGTCGCCTGCACCGCGCACACACACGATCAGACAGCGCCCTCGTGTGCGCGTGCGGTGCGTGCGTGCGTGCGTGCGGCTTGTACCTTGTGCACTACTGGCGCGCTTCTGCTGCGGGTCCTCGTCCTCAGAGTCAGAGTTGACGCTGACCGAAAGCGAGGGCAGGTCGCCGGCCTGGTGCTGCTGCTGCTGCTGCTGGGGCTGGGGCTGGCCACCCGTGATGTAGTCGTCGAGCTCGGTTCGCTTGCGCCGCTCCTCGTCGACGATGTAGTGTCGCAGGCCGTCGACCCACTTGCGCGCCATCTCCTCGGAGTCGGTGGCCAGCGTGTAGACGCGCGTGGGCGTCCGGATCTCGAACGCCTTGCCGCCCTCGTCGCCGCCGGCCTCACTTCCATCCACGCTCTTCCTCTGCAGAGCGTCTGAAGGAGTGGAGTTGGTGGTGTTGCTGTTTTGTTCGTGGCTGCTGTCGTTCAGGCCTTGCTGCTGCGGATGTTGTTGCTGCTGCTGCTGCTGGGCTGCGCGCTTCCATCGGATCTCGGTGATGTCGGCGCAGTCGATCATGCCCAGCGGCGTGACGTCGCCCTTCTTGCGGTAGTAGTAGATGACGCCCTTGCGCTGCTGGAAGTAGCGCGTCTTCCATAGCTTCACGATGCCCTTCGGCGAGTGTTTCTGCAAGTAGCCCTCCAACTGGTGGTGGTGCGCAGTGGTCCCAGATCAGATCAGGAGGAAAGAAGGGCAAGATGATGATGATATAAGGAGGCATCCTCGCAGATTTGATGTGAGCGTTGGGGGGGGGGCAGAAGATGAATGCGCCACAATTTCACGCTCTTGGAGATGGAGAGGATGTACGCTCAATCGCAATTCGCACATCTCGAACAATTTCCTAACGGTGCAGATTTTGGCGATCTAGAAGGAAGCGAGCCCCCCCCCCGCAAAAAATGAAAAGCGAAAGATGGGGGGGCATACATCGGAGTGGTTGCGCCAACTCGCCATCTTCGTCCTAGGCTGGCGATCTTTCTATGAGATACCTGCCACTGCAATCAACTTGGTTGTTGTCGGCCGGAGTGAAAGTAACCTGGGTGGTGGTGTGCCGCGGTTGCCGGTATCCCACCCTAACCGAAGGCGCTTCGAGGAAGATGCAGAGTGACCACCCCACCACTCGACGCCAACCTTCACAGAGCCACGAAGAGGAGGCCACAGAAGAGTGCTGCGGTTACAGAAATGTACGGCGTGTGCTCTGGAGTACCAGGAAACACATTCCCGCCGCCTTTGCTTGCGTGACAGCCATTGGCCGAGGCCCAATTAATCATGCAAAAATATCCAACCACGCCGAGGTGGATCTACCTCTTATCTCTTAAATGTCTTTTTATATTTATATTGTTTGTTTGTTATTCGTTGTTTGCTCTCACAGCTCGACGGATGGCTTGCTCTTGAACTTGCGGGCGGAGCGGTCGCTGGAGCGATAGGTGAAGTTGTTGCCGTAGAGGGTCACCACTTGGCTCGACACCACAAACGTGAAGACGTTGTTGGCCTTCGGCACAACTGCACCACGCAGCCGCGATATTGAACGCACGCGAAGAAAAGGAGCGTGAGCACCACGCTTTACAAGTGTGTGGTGTGTGCGGTTGTGCGTGTAAAAGTGAAAATGGGCGCAGGGACCACCTCGCAGCTGGTTCTGTGGCGTGATGATCTGGAAGGTCTGTTCCGTTTCGAGCAGCACTATGCCCTCCAATCCGATCAGGCTCGGACACTTTGATCGCGTCACTGCACGCACAACGAATGATGATCAGAGCCAATCCATCGCGGCGGTGAAACGTCGAGCGTGAGTGCTCACCCTTGAGGCAGCACCCGTGCAGGTCGGCCTTCAGGAGCTTCGCGGTCAGCGGCGCTCTGCCAGCAGAAAACGCCAACACACACACACACACACACGCGCGCGCCAAGCCACGGGTGAGTTGAACGAAGTCACGGCGAACATATGGTTTGGGGCTGCCCCGAGGTACCCAGTAGCGTTGCCCACCAGGGAGTCGATATATTCCTTCCACATGGCGTGCAGCGGAACGTACATTTCGTATCTGGGACGAAATAAGAGAGAGAATGATGAATCAACCATCATCATCATCGTCAGTGAGTGAGTGAAGGACACGTGAATGGTGGTGGTGTACTTTCGCGCCTCCTCGGGTATCTTGAACATGTTCTTCTCTCGCTGCTCCTTGGCCTTCATGACCTTGGAGCGCTTCTTGTTTTGCAGCTTCTCGAGCCTCTTCTCTTCCCGTTGGAACGGCGTGGTCCGCTCCTTCACGTTGTCCAGCATCACCGTCTTGTCCTTCACTGTTTTTTCACGCGCGTGCGAGTGCCCAGGTCAGTCAGCCGAGCCACCTCACGTAAGAGCGGATTGCCAACGCATACATTTGTGGGTCCAAACTTTGCTGTTGTCGTTGCCCTTTGCCACCACGCTCATCACAAGTTCGCACACATCCTGGACAGGATTCGCGCAACCGACTCATCTCGATTAATTCGCAATTCACTATGTCAAATATCTCGGGAGAAGATTTAAATACCTGTTTCGTTTTACTGCCGCCCTGCCCTTCGATAACGACTCGAGGAAGTGGCGAGTAGAGGCCCACATCGCCTTGTGGCTGTTGAGATCGCGATGAATTCAGGTTCTCCTTCCCCGTTGATGACGCGCTGCCCAATTTGTGTGTTGCTGCTAGCTCGGCAACGAGCTCTTTATCATCGAGGCGCCGTCTCTTCTGCTGGCTCGGCTGCATTTTGGAGGCAATCAATTAATTATTTGATTATTTCGTTGCGTTCCGAAACGGCCGCGCCAAAAAATAAAACAAAGGAACGTACCACGCCAGATCGAAAGTGGCGTGCAAAGCGTGTGTGGCGCCCTACTCACGCTGGCAGGGAGGATCAGCGGGCCATAGTACGTGTGGACAGGTGGGCGGGGCGGGGTGGCAGACGATCGGTCGGCCGCGATTGCGGGCCTGCTCCTCGGCGCCAGCTTGGCCGCGATGGCCTCGCAATGGGCGGCTGCGAAGAATAAAGGTGCAGTTCTCTGTCCCAGAGCCAAAACGATATTCCGCTGCCGGGAATCGAACCCGGGGCGCATGGGTGAGAACCATAAATGTTACCGACTACACCACAGCGGATTTGTTAGTTGCGGCAAGGAAAGAGAGTTGTTGGAAAGGACAACTCCGCCAAAAAATATAAAATATATAAAATATATAAAAATATTTAAAAAAAACCACGAAGTACTTGCAGACGTCTCTCATCTGCCTTCAAGATGGTACGTGCCTGCTTCTGGTGATTGATAGCAACCGTCTTATCATGCTGTGCCATTATTTTACCTGCAGGCAGCGAGTCGGTTGTTGAAAGAGTATCGAGCATTGCAGAAGGAAGGCGCAGAGGACATCGTTCTCTACCCCAAGGATGAGGGCGATCTTCTACACTGGCGAGCGTACATCATCGGCCCACCAGACACCCCCTTCGAAGGCATTTGCATCCCCTCCTGCAATCTCTTTTTGATGTGTTGTGTATTGTGAGGCTGACCCCTTTGCTGCACCGCAGGCGGACGGTTTGAGCTGGACATCGCGGTGCCGAAGAACTACCCCCTGCGGCCGCCCAAGATCTACTTCATCACTAAGATCTTCCACCCCAACATCCACTTCAAGACTGGCGAGATTTGCCTGGACCTGGTTTGCTCTTCCTTCACGTTGAGGGGTGTCTGTAGGTTGTTGTGCTCACACACAGCGTTCTGTCCCACCACAGCTCAAGAACGCCTGGTCGGCCGTGTACACCCTGCAGTCCGTGTGCCGATCCATCATCGCCCTCCTCTCGCACCCAGAGCCCGACTCGCCCCTCAACTGCGACTGTGGTAAGCACGCCCCCGTGTGCGTGTGTCGTGTGTGTTGTGTGTGTTGTGTGTGTGGTGTGTCGTGTGTGTGTGTGTGTGTTGGTGTTCGTGCGGTCTTGCTCACGCTCGGGTTGATGCGCCAAAGGCAATCTTTTGCGAAGCGGGGATGTGCGGGGCTACAACTCGCTGGCGCGGATGTACACCAAGCTCTACGCGCACGCCCTTCCGCCCTCCCTGACCGGCGAGTGAGCCTCCTCGAGTTCTTTCCGCGGTGTGTGTGTTTGTACATAACAGCGACCAACAAACAGGTGATCGTCGCCTTTCTATTCCATCATCGCTCCTCCGGTCGAAGAAGAGGAGGAGGAGGAAGAAGTGGGCTGGCGTTGCTTGCGGGGTGGCGGGTAGGGGAGGGCGGGCACGCGGATCTTGCGCAGGCGCGAAGCAAAGGCCGCGTTCACGCTGAACCTGTCCGTCGGCTCGAACTTCCCCTTGACCGGCTGCTTGACCAACAGCCCCACCCGCGATCCTTTTGTGTGTCGTGTGCGTGTCGTGTCGTGTGCGTGTCGTGTCGTGTCAATGACTGAGCAACAGTTGTTGGTGGTGGTCTCGCGTGCGAGCTCTCGAGAGCATACCTTGGAGCGGTGAGATGAGGGAGAAGAGGGTGCGCTTCAGGTCCTTGTCGGGGATGGCGGTCTCGTCCTGCAGCTCCCGGAGGGAGAATTCCTGGCCGAACGCGAAGCGGTGGAGCACGCACATCATGGCCGTCGTGACGGTGAAGAAGTACCGGCTCTCGCCCAGCACCACCTGCATCTCGGCCGTGCCCTGCTCACCCAAATAAATGTTGGTATTCACCGCACGACACGCACGACACGCACGACACGCACTACGCACGCGCGTACCATGTGCGGAATGTATTGGAGGCGCCTCTGGGGATTCTCGGCGAGGTAGGCCGCCGCGAAGGCGTCCCACTTCTGTTGCACTGAACTCGGCAGGACGTAGCTGCGCACCACCACCACCACCGTCATCACCACCATCATCACCACTCCTCGTTGTGCATCATGACCCCCAGAGGGAGGTGCTGGTACCTCTTGGGCCAGTTGGCGAGAGGGACGCCGCGCCAGCTGCGCATGTCGGCGTCGGTGAGGTCCTTGGAGGCCGGAGGGAGGATGCGCCGGCGAGGCCACAGATCGGCGGCCAGCAGTCGCACGCTCACCAGCGCCCCGCTCTCCTCGCCCTGTCGCACCTGGCAGCACCCTCCCCCCCGAAGCCACGGTGAGGCTCGAGTCGACGACTGGGGCGTGCGTTGCGTGTGTTGCACGTCCGGTGCGTTGCGCGCGACACGCGTGTGCGGCAGGTGCGGCACTGACCTTGTCTTTGGCGGCCGATTTCTGCATTTCCTCCATTTCGAAGGAGAACTGGGCATCGCTGACCATCGCCTCCATGAGCGCACCGAAACCGCTAAAGCTCGGAAAGCGACCCACGAGCTGTGCCACCGCGCGCTCCACGTGAAACCTGTCGCACGGCACGCACACACGACACAAACCACACACGCACGCGCGCGGTTGAATGAACGAGTGCGACTGAGAGCGGCGCGAGTGGTTGAGCGTCACCTGTGGTTCTGTCCGGGGCCAATGGAGAGGAGGCGGCCGGCGAGGGCGTTGGCAAAGTGGAACTCGAAGGCGGCCGCGTTCCTGCCCATGTACGGCAGGCTGCTCTCCAACAGCGGCCACAGCTCGTCCTCCACCTCCTTGGGGCTTCGCTCACCCGCACTCCTGCCCACACCATCGAATGAGCCTCGTGTCCGTGTGCGGCGTGTGCGGTGTGTGTCGTGTCGTGTACTTGAGGGTGCGGTCCAGATGGGCGACGATAGGTCTTGGCGAGCGGGTTGAGGAAGTAGGGCAGCGTTTGCTCAAACGCCCGCTGGAAGCCGGGCTCCGGGGCGGTGCCAAAGGTGGATACGAGCCGCTCCTGCTGTATGCGCCGCCAGTCGACGACGGCATCGAGCTTGGCCTCCTCGCCGGTGGCCGTCTGGGCCGCGACAATGGCAGCGGCCGCAGCAACGGCGTCGGCCTTAGTCGCCGCGAAGTAGGCCGCGCGCACGATGTTCACGAACTCGGGCGTGTCGCGCAGCGACGCGTAAACTCGCTTCAGCTCTGTGCACAACGCTGTTAGTACACACGACGCGCGACGTATGATGCTCGACGCACGACACGCACGACACATAACACGACACGAGCGCAGGTGTCATGCACGCACCTTCCCAGTTGCCGGCGGCGAAGAGGGCGCTCACGCGGTGGGCCAGGGCGGCCCTCCGATGTCGGACAACGAGGTCGACCAGCGCCGGCGGCTTGGCGAACCAGCGCTGCCAGTCCCGCTTGGCCTTGGCCCTCCTGGCCTCTTCTTCCCGCTCCTCCCGCTCCTCTTCTTCATCATCTTCCTCTTCATCTTTGCGTTGCTTCTCCCAATTCAGATCTTCGTTCGTGTTCGCCACCGCGGCTGGCTGCTGCTTCTCTTTCCCCTTGACCAGTGGCTCTTGGTCATCGTCGAGCTCCATCTCGTACTCCTCGCCTTCTCCCTCGTCGCTGCTGTCGTCCTCGCCGCCGCCGGCGTACCGCCGCATGAAGGCCGCGCGCCTTCGCGCCAACTCCAGCTCCATCGCGTCTTCCTCCTCCTGCGCCCCTTCATCCCCGTCTTGGTCTTTATCGTCATCGTCGTGATCGTTTTCCTCCTGCTCTGCTTGCTCCTCCTCTTCTTGAAGGTACCGCTGGTAGATCGCCAGTTGTTCCTACCCATGATGACACATAACCGTTTGTTGACGTCGTGAGCCTCGCGAAGAGCTTTCGCGTGCACCGCACGACACACGCGACACGACACACACGACACGGAAGGGTGAAACGGGACCGTACGAGGAATCCCTTGTTGGGCTGCGCGGCTGGGCGCTTCATCTTGACAAAGGCAAACGCCTTGGCCAGCGGCCTGCTCCCCCGCATTGAGCATGAGAGCAACGTTCAACAAATTCACTCACAACTCTCGACACACAGCACAACTGAAGGAGGAGGAGGAGAGGGAATGGAACAAGCACCAGCGGTGGCGGCGCATGAGGTGGGCTATGCACAGGGCGGCAGCGCGCGAGTTGCCCGACTTGCAGTGCACCAGGGCCACCTCACCCTTCCTCTCGGCCTCGTCTGCACACGCACTCGGAGGTGTCAGCTGTGTGCTTGCCGGCTGTAACTTGCCACCACACATGGAGCACGTACCGAGAAAGCGACTGTAGGGTTCGATGTGCTTCAGCAGATCTTCCTCTGCCGCGTCCAGCAAATCGATCTTCATATGTATAATCGCGAGTAGCGCAAATCGTCACATGATTACTCGCTCAAATGAGCTTGGCAGAGGGAAGGAGGAGCGTACGGAGTGGTAGCGGTAGCAGGAGGACTCCTGAATGAAATGATTGGCGGTTTGCGGCGCGGCAGCATTCACGATTGCCGAGATGTTGTACTCAATCAGCAGCTCCCTGTTTGCTGCATTGAATTCCGATCCCAAGTAGAGGAAGTTGGGGATCAGCAGCGTGGCCTCCATCTTTTTGTCCTTGAGCCCACACAGCACTTGGTGTCAATATTATTTTATCTTATGTTTCATTTTGTTGTATTTGCGTGGTGTGTGGAACTTTACAGTCAAAGAGAGTGTAGAGAGTAGTAGCAATGTAGCGGTGGCTTTGTGACATATTAACATGCAAGTAGCAGGATGGAGTTGTTGAAGGAGCTGATCCTGGTGTGGGCTCGTGATGACGCTGCGTTCGAGGGCGCTACGAGAAGTCCCACACTGTTGCGAAGGAGGAGGAGGAGAAGGTGGTGGTCAGCGGCGTGGGCGAAAAGCACAACGCCAGGTGGGGGCACCACCGTACCCTTGACCGTCTTGTCGCGACTGCCAGTGACGAGCTTGCAATCATCAAAGTGCAGGTCGCACAGCGAGTCGGTGTGGGATTGTAATGTTGTCTGCCATGTGATAAAAAGAAAGAAAAAAAACAACAATAACAACAGAAAGAAGACGATGTGAGCGGAGATCGATGTGCATCAAATGATAGACAAAGTCCTCTCGAAGAGGACACGTACGAGTTGTTTGCCTGTGTGGAGATCCCAGACCACGATCGTCTTGTCCTGCGCGCCCGATATGATCTTGGTTTCGTCGAACTGAAGGCACATGAGCTTGTTGCTGTGGCCCTGCAGCGTGTCCGTGTTCCTGTACGTGTTCACGTCCCAAAGCTATTGTTCACGACAATCACGAGCCTTAGCACGAGCCATATACACATGCACACACTGTACAGTGGAAAGGGCCAGTCGCGCTGCCGCACCTTGATTGTGTTGTCCCAGGAACCCGATACGATCCTCGTGTCATCGAATTGCACGCAGCGAACCGAGGACTTGTGGCCCTTGAGCGTCTGCGCACATCGCATCATCGCCAAGTCCCACACTGTACGACACCCAGCTGGTTAGTCTTGCTCCATGCGGGTCACATCGTTCACTTTGCAGCCATGTCATGGCTGAAGGAGAGAAGGGATACCCTTGATCGTCTTGTCGGCGGCACCGGATATGATCTTGGTGCTGTCGAACTGCAGACACCCAATCTATTTGATCAAATAGAGTTGGCACACGCGTCAGTCAGTCACGATTCCCATACGGAACAGGGTGCAGCGGCGCGTACTCCCCACGAGTGGCCCTGGAGGTCGGTGATGAGCTTGCCCGAGTTGATGTCCCACACGTTTAACCGCTTGTCGTCACTCCCCGACACGATCTTGTGCTTGTCGAACTGCAGTGAGTGTGGGTCGTGGGTGCGGAGCACGTGGAGTCAGCACAAGGCCCGAATAGCGCCAGATAGAGAAAAGAGAGGGGGAGGGGAGTGAAAAATACCTGAAGACACCACACTTGGCCGGTGTGGTTTTTGAAGGTGCTGATCGTTTTGCCCTTCTCCAGATCCCAGAGTCGCAGCGTCTTGTCCCTCGAGCCCGTTATCATTTGGTTGCCTAGTACAGGCGGGGAGAGAGAGAGAGAGAAATGTAAGCAATGCCGGGGTGAGACACAGCCGAGTACGACTCGGCTCTGCGTGCGGCGTGTCTCTCTCTGTCGGTGTGTGAGTCGTCGTACCGTCAAATTGCATGCATATGATGCCGCCTTCGTGGCCGGTGAGTTTCATCTTGGGCACGTATGCGCCTTTGTCAGCGTCCCAATCTAAGCGCTGTACCGTTTTGTCGTCACTGCACCACACGAACCACCGGGACCCAGCGTCAGTCACCGTACGCACGACACACACGACACACACATACAACACACACGACACACGGAAAGCAGTTGTGTACCTCGCGGTGATCATGTTGTAGTTTTCGTCGAACTGGACGCAGCGCACGGTGTTCTTGTGGTGGGTGAGGGTGGCCAGCGAGTACTTGCCGGTGTCCCAGTTGCGCTTCGTCCGGTGGTACTTCATGAAGTAGGACTTCCACTTGCCGTGGTCCCGTCGCTCGCGCTCGAGCTCCTCGTCCTCCTCGGGCGTGCCTCTGTACATTTTGTACATCTTCGCCATCTTCTTGCCCCCGTACGACGGCGTCGCTTGTCCCGACGTCGACCCACCCGCGGCTGACGTGGCAGACGACGAAGATGACGAAGAAGAGGAGGGCCACAGCGAGAACCTGCGCACCGTCGTCGCAGCGGGCTTCTTGATGATGGGCGCCTTGTTGTGTTCTGTGTGGCGTCGACGAATTCATTCTTCAGCGCTGCACATGCGCACGCGAGTGAAGGGCGGCGGCAGAGAGGGCCAAACGGTACCAGAAGCCATGTCAAGCGGCAGCGGCTTGGGCCGGTAGATTTGGTTGGAGCTGATGCGTGCGGCGGCGTCGGCTCCCCAATAGCGCGCGTAGAGGCTGTCGCATGGTGGTGGGTAGGTGAGTGAGGACCAGGCCACAGCCATGGCGCGCGCGCGCACACACACACACACACACACACACAAGTGCAGCATGGCTATACTCGGTCAAGAAGTAAGAGTACCTCTTCCACAGGGTGTTGTCCGAGGTGAGTGAATGCCATTCGCGACACACGCTGGCGGCGCTGCTGAGTTCGCTCTCGTTGAGATACGAAAAGACGTGGATCGTCACCTGTATAGATGGAAAGCGCGGCGAAGAGGGGATGAGTCGTAGAAGGAATGAGAAAGAGAAAAGGCCAAGTGCCATGCTTCGCGCCGCTGCGGATGTCGTACCTCGTCTGGAATGACTGAAAAGTAGCCCGTGTTGCGTGAGCACGTGACGTTGTGCCGCTTCTGCGTATCAAAATGGAAATGAATTAACAATTAAATACAAAAAAAGATTTAAAGAATTGATCCATGGCGAGCCGGATGGAGAAGACGACGTACAATAAATTCGAGGTAGCTCTCTACGGTGGATATCTCTGTGTTCAAGTCCTTGGAGACGGAGGAGAGGCGGAAGACGAAGTTGATGAAGTGATCCTCGAGCTGATTTTCGCAGATGAACTGGCCAATGTCTTCGATGACCTCCTCCAAGTGGCCCATCTTCGAGCGCAAGGTGTGGAAGGCAAATTCGCGATCGCCCGCGGTGGGCGGTCCATTCGTTTCGATCTGCTGGTCGATGTCGTTCGTGGCCATGGTGTCCATCATGGCGCCGTCGTCGTCTAGGTCCTCCCCCTCCAAGCCCAGAGGGCCGCCTTCTTCAGCCTCGTCCACGATCGATCGTGCAGCCTTCTTCTTTTTCTTGTTGTGAATGAGGTACTCGAGCTCGAGCGAATCGTGCAGCCCTCGCCCTCGTCGTTGATCGACCTGTTCTTCCAGTCCGCTATGAGGAGATGCCCCTGTTGCTGCTGAAGAAGAAGCTGCCGCTCCCTCACCTCCCCCTCCTCTCTCTTGTTTCCTCTTCAAAATGGTGAGAGGGGAAAGAAGCTGCTGGTGCTGATGCGAAGGCTCTGCCACGATGTCGCTTCTTTGATTCGGCTCAATTATGCAAGAAGAAGAGTGATCCCTCCCCCGTTACGCGGCGTAGAGAAGAGAGGCTGTGGTGGAAGATGTGCGATGTATGGCGCTGGTGAATGAGGAGGACGTTACGCAGGCCGGCGGCGCGTGTGGATTATTGCGTCGCAGGGCAGGCCAGCGTGTGGCAGACAAGTAATTTGAACGATTTTGAGGATGTCTCTACGTGCATGCGAACAGCACCGCGTGGGTGTCCCGTGTGGCCAGGTCGCAGTTCGTGTGTTGTTCGCGACAAGGAAGGACGAGTCACGCCCAAGCGCGCCGGGAAAAATCCTGTCTTGGGACTTTCTGTTTATTTCGTTTTTCCTTGATGATTTCTTTTTTTCATTAATGTGGTAAGGGTCTCTCGTCATGCCGCGGACGCGGAAAAGATGGAGGCAAGGAGGAGGACGCAAGAGAGGCTCACATTCGCGAACAACGTAGGCATGGACGTTGCCATGCCCGAGCGTACTAGGCCGCTCGTTAAGCCAAAACTAGTTGCGACCACGTCAGTCGTGCAATTGAAGAACAGTTTCATTAATCGCGCAACATCTCGAACGCCCTCAATCTCCAAACCCGACCGATACAATACACCGACCCCCGAACAACACGACTATAGTACACCCCCCCATAGATTTAATAAAACAATCAAAACCATCTACATTATCACATCGAAAAAACACCCCACTCGCATTGCAACCGAATCCCACCCAATCGGATTGAGCCTAAAACACCAAACCACCACCAAAACCAATAACAAAACACACCGATGCCTCACAACACCGCCACGCACACCACGCGCAA
>NW_004457384.1:253004-254451 GCF_000313135.1 Acanthamoeba castellanii str. Neff
GGCACGGCCGAGCCCAACCGCTTCGAGCTCACCCTCGTCACCGCGCCGTGTGTCGTGTTGTATCGTGTGCTGTGTGTCGTGTGCAGTGTGTCGTGTGTGGGAAGTAATGGTTGCTTTGGTGGCACAGGTATGCGTTCGTGGTGGACAAGGCGCATCGCAGGTTCCTGTTTCTGGGCGTCTACGCGTGCAGGCCCCACTGCGGCACGAACGCGTTCACGTACGACAACAATCGTCCGGGCGTCAAGGCACCCGACCGCCTGGTCGAGCCGTCGTGGGAGGCTCCCACCCCGACCAACATCCTCGCCGCAGTCAGGCGGCACTACGGCGGGTTCGTCATCGATCAGTACCATTAATTGAGCTTGATGGCCCAATGCCCAACATAGAATCAACAGCCCACCTCCAGCGCGCGCCAGAGAGATCACGGCAAAAGGATACGTACGGCCGTCATGAGGATGTGGTCCGCAGCAAAAAGCGAGCAAGGGGTAAAAAGGATGCGGCACGGTGGATTCCCGGGTGGTCGCCCACCCCAGTACTAACACCGCCTGGCGCAGCTTAACTTCGCTGTTCGGATGGGAAGCGGTGCTTTCTGCGCAGTATGGCCGTATCCAACAGCCAAGGCGTGGCACGCGGCGAGTGAACTCATCCACGCCCGCAGTCCCTTGTGTGCGGTGCCATTTCTATGTCACAGTGTAAGAAGAAATGGCGTATCATTTTTCAACAAATGCGAAGCCGGTGGAGTCATCAAGGTCGGCTGCCAGTGATATGGGGGCGCTCAGTCGGAGTTGCACCACCTCCCCAGGCAGCGCAAAGGGCCTGGACGGCGATGACGTCAAACAAAGAAGAGCTCAGAAGGGACACGACACGCACACACACGCACCGCGCACGCATACGCGCACGCACCGCACACGCACACACACGCACACGCGCAGAATGCGAACCTCTCGCAGTCGTGGATGTCGGTGATGCTGGAAAATGTCACCGGGTCAGACGCCGTTTGGTCGGACGTGGTGGTCATGACAAACGTTGAATCCTTGCGCAGAACGCCCAGAGCCACGAGCACCAAAACCGATTGGTCTGCGCAGGCACCAGTTGTGAAACGGACGAACATGCCATGTGTGTCGTGCGTGTCGTGCGTGTCGTGCGTGGCGTGTGGCGAGTGTCCTGTGTTTTCCCGTTTGTTTTGGAAGAGAATGGAGCACCATAAGGCCGGATGCGGCTGTTTAGAATCACCGCGCCACAAGGCCCTTGGCGGCGCGATTCTTGCGCCCGAGCCTCAGCCTGGAGCTGGGACCACGGAGGAAAGAGAGAGAGAAATGGGGGAGAGAAGGGTACATCACTCGACCACCTTCCACACACTCAGCGTCACGCATCTCTCTGGCGTTGTTACCTCCAGCGCCTCTGCGCTCCCGGGTCGCGGCAGTGGCAGCCGCTGGACGGCCTCCAGCAG
>NW_004457383.1:0-1740 GCF_000313135.1 Acanthamoeba castellanii str. Neff
GCAGCCGTGAGTGAGCTGAGGCTCATATCTAAGGGGTGCAAGAAGCCACCACGCATGCACCCCAAACTCGATCATGTGAGGTTTCGGCCACCATCATCGAGAAAACGTTCGCGCAGAGGGGGGGGAGGCACGTATCACGGAGCGGATTGCTGAGCAGCGCTTCCTTCAGCACCGCCTTGAAGCCCCTGGCGCCGTCGTCGTCGTCTTCTTCTTCTCCTCCTCCTCCTGTCAAAGCTGAAGCTGCCACCGCTGCCCGCCACAGGGCGTCGTCATCTGCGAACCTGCGCCAACACCACAAACGCCACCGAGGTCGAGAGGTGAGCTGTGCTCTCTCGAGTGCCCCAAAAACAAACGGTTTGCGGTGCACCGTTTCCAGGCCCGGCTCACGAGCGACAGGGTGCAGCCGACCGCCGAGAGAGGCACGAACAGGAGGACGTGCAGGGACAACTCGGGCGGTAGTGCGGTGATGAAGTCCACCGTGCCTGTGGGTACCCACCATAAACACAAACATAATAATACAAATAAATAAATCAAAAATAGGATAAATCTTTATTTCAATTCCGTTATTGCAAATGCGATTGCGATGAGGAGGTCTGTCGCCGAACAACACGCACCGCCACAACGAGGCGAGAGCAGCTGTGTTGCCGGCACGGCAGCCATTGTCTCTGGAAAGAATGGCGTGTCTCGTGGCGTACGGCCAATTAATTGCAGCATACTTCTAATATTAATTGCAATGGCAAAAAAGGTGCAGCTTCAGGCCTGCTGGGGGTCGAACCCAGAATCTCCTGATTCGTAGTCAGACGCCTTTCCATTGGGCCACAGGCCTTGCTTGTTTCGTTTCGCTTCGAGCCTTGGCGCGCAGCAACAAATTATCTCAGTTGTGGTTGCATGTCTTAAGTTGTGGCTCACAGTGATGGAGCTGCTGGCTGTGCACACAAGTGGCACCTGTGGCCATCATCCACTGCAATTCCTGTACAGGAGTAACTTCCTTGATGATGACTGGCATGAGAACTCAAGACCATCCAGGCACTGACAGAAGAACTGAATCATGTGTGTGAACTGGCCCACAGCATTGTTGCCATGATCTGTGCTGCTGTTGTGGCCTGGCAAAGTCCCTCTCTGTCATGAAAGGTCATGTGGCACACCTGGGACTTGATGTACTTGATTGGGTTGTGGCAGGGCAACTATGGCAGGAGGTACAGGATCACAAAGCCCTGGCAACACCAGCCAGAATCTGAACCACCTCCTTATAGGAGATGTCCAGGGACTGGAATGTTGTCTTTACAGTCAACTGGCTCACCTTCTTGTGGAGCTTGTTCTCAATTCATGCAGTGAGCTCCTTCAGTGTCAGCACAGATCCTCTTCAACCCAGTCTGGGATGGCAACAATCATCACCACCCAAAACAGGTATGCACAGAAGGCAAAAAGATTTTTCCGCTGCCGGGAATCGAACCCGGGGCGCATGGGTGAGAACCATAAATGTTACCGACTACACCACAGCGGATTTGGATGTTAATGTTCTTTCCCAAGGTGTTCATGTCGTATAAGGCACTTTGCTTTTTGGGAGTCTTCCTTTTATGCGCCGTGGCGGCCATTGGAGAGCCGAGAGAGGAAAGTCAAAGGGAAAAGAGTCGAGGAAGCAAGGTGAAGGGGCGTGAGATTGATTGTGGGGAGTGGAAATGCTGACGCATGGGAGAGCGCCATCGCTCATTATCTGGGCGTCTTTTCTCCTCATCTCCT
>NW_004457383.1:7044-8174 GCF_000313135.1 Acanthamoeba castellanii str. Neff
CGTCTGAACCCAAGACAATATCGCCTGCTTCTCCTAGCTCAATCAAGTCACCCAACCGCCACTCATCAGCACTACATTATGCACTCATAGCAACAAAGCTCAACTGAATCAACAATATGCCTGGGTGGGGGTAAGAGTCCAAGACCAAGAAAAACTCTCACATGGTGGTCACTGGTTGGAGGGCCATGGTGGTGCCCAATGATGGTGATGGGCAGTTTGCAAGCTTGCCAGGCATGTTCAACTGCCATGCATTCATCCATACAGTCTCAAAGATGGCACTTGCAGAAGGCAAGCCTTCCCCTTGGATAAAATTTTGAATTTCTGGGCCAGGCATGGATCAGGGCTGACTGCACAACAGTGTGGTGGTTATGTTTTCTTCATGCAAGGATGTGTTGTGGTGTGGATAACAACCATGACCATTGGTGGTGCAGTATGTGATGGTCAGACAATGGCAATGTAGAGTTGGCTGGCCAATGGGAGTGTGTTGTCATCATCATTGGTGATGCAAAGCTTGATGAATGATGTCATAAGTGATGGATTATTTTTCCATTGTGCTGTTGGTGTTGGTGTTGCTGCTGTGCCTCTCTGTTTTGTTGGTTGGTTGCTGTGGTGTCATGTCCTGTTGGTGGATAACACAGACCAACAATTGAACAATTGGGTGGTGTGACAAGAGCAAGCCTCACCTCAGTGTTCTTACCCATGCCTGAAGGTAAACCTGCATCCTTGAGTATGACACACTAGGCTGCACACCACTGATGTGGATTGGCCCTGTCACACACCACACACAGACTGTGGCTGAAATCAAAAATAGAGTACATGCACACATACAACATGCTGCTGCTGCTGCTGCTGTGAAGCATCATCATAATTCACCTCTCCTTTCTTGAACATTGACACAACACAGTGGATGGAAAGAAACATAGCACACACTTCAAAAGACAGCTGTTCAAGCATCCAGGCTTGTACAATGATATATGTGGACCTGTGAGAATGGTGGCAAGGTCAAAACCCTTGGCTTCAGGTTGAGAGAACAGGTGCGGGACCATAGCACCGGTCCCTCCGCCTTTGCTTATCTCTACTTCTATGGCAAAAAAGGTTAAGCTTCAGGCCTGCTTCTTTGTTTTCTTTTT
>NW_004457383.1:12921-14197 GCF_000313135.1 Acanthamoeba castellanii str. Neff
GTTGGGATGCTGCTTTGCTCACCTATCCCAAATAGGGAGATGGCCACCAATGCCTTGAGCCACTACAAACACAGAAATAGGTGGAAGTCCATCTTTGAGAATGTCACAAGATGGTGCAAGGTCAAACTGGTATGTCCCTTGAAAAGTATCATCCATTTGATTTCTTTAATCAATTTTATAGGAGCACCCATACAAAGTATGTGTATCACTCAACAATCTCAACATGCAGATACAAGCAGTGTCATCACTTGAAGAAGCCTCCTCCCTTGAATATGACAAGCAGATGATCTTTGGCAATGACAAGTCCACTAACTTCTACCTCCACCACTACCATCACTGGACATACAACAGCAAGGTACACAACTTCAAAACCCACATCTACACTGATGATGTGTGTGAAGGTGTGGACATCCTCTATCAGTGGCTCTTCTGTGTCTACATCAACTTTGTCAGAGTGTCAATGCACAAGGATGAGCTGTTTGCCATCTTCACCACCTACCACAACACATCATACATCTCCCACTCCTCATCTTATCTATTGATACTAACTTCAAAATGATCAGATGGGCAAGACATGTAGAAGCAGCTCACCATTGAAAGAAGCCCAGGCCTATGGAGTGATCATCTTCTCCCTCACCACCAACCCCATCATGTGAACTTCAACTGCTGACCCCATCACATGAACTTCAACTGCTGACCCCATTGTGCCCTTGCAAAACTTCAACTTCTCACCCCATCACACAAACTTCAACTGCCAACCCCATCATGCAAACTTCAACTGCTGACCCTGAATGACCAAGACGATGATGATCCTTTACTTGAAGAGATGATTCATCAATTCCTTCCATGTTTTATTTTTGTTTGATTTTGGTATTGTTTTGACTCTTTTGTCTACAGCAAGACAAGGACTGGCTGCAGCCCTCTGTGCACAAGATGCCCTCCAATTCAGAGCAGCTCCAGCTCTGGGGGCTCTCTGACCAGAGTGTTGATGCCTACTCACTCAATGGTGGTCCAAAGTGACTCATCAGGTGGGTCACAGTTGACCACCTGCACACACATTGCCCTCAACAAAGCAGGCACAATCCTATTTGCCAGGTGCAGCCTGCACTGGTGTTGGCGGTGCCTGCATGCATGGGAGAATGTGGTGTCCTACAGGGACACAAGGTACACACCTTTCTTGCATTTCATTTCTTCACTAACTGTCCATACTCATACAGACCTACAAGGATGCTTGTGACCACACTGATGGAGATCATGTGCCCCTTGTGTTGGCCCA
>NW_004457383.1:14218-15690 GCF_000313135.1 Acanthamoeba castellanii str. Neff
CTGTCAACCAAGGTGACACGGTGCCGATCGAGGGGCTGCAGGGACATAGGGTATTGAGGCAAGATGAATAAACTAGAAGTAAGTTGTATTTATGAAAGAAACTGAGTGGAGCCGTTGGTGCGGCGATGAGGGGCGCAAGAGCTCGGTTAGCAGCGACCCAGGTAGACCGGCGTGCCATTGACAGTCCACCTCCGTTGCCCTTCAAAGAAGAGGAAGAGCGCCTTCTCACAGTCAGTCACCCCGCTCCACTCAGCATTGTCAGCCTTGAGCTGCTCCAAGACCTTTACATGAAGTCCTTCCCTCCCAAAGAAGTCATTGTGCATGATGAGCTTCATAATAGAAGGGTTGGTGGTCTTCACCAACGCCGTAGTGTAAGGATCCTCAACGTTGCACTTGAGAAGGCCCACTGCCCAACAATCTGTGTAAGTGGTGGAACAGACTGCATGATGTCAGCAACTAAATGATGATGTAGTTAAAGATGTACTGATTGTGTGGTCATGCCATGGTGGGCACTGTTCATTGGTGCATCGCCTGTGGATGTTGCAATGGTGTCACCATCATTGTTCATCATCATGAAGGTCTTGTCATCATTGATGGAAGGTGGTATGTACCAATGGAGTAAGGCTTGCATTGACCCAAGCCTGTGCCTCCTCAGAGAGCAGGGAACTGCCATGCAGCTCTCACAGCTCAGCAACACCAGCAGCTTCAATGGTCCTGCATTCATTGGGAAATAAAAATAACATTTCCCTTTAATATAAACACGTTCATCGCATTCCTTGACATTTTTATTCTTTTCTTTTTTTCTTTACTTCAAATTTTCAGTTCATTTCTTCACTCATTTATTTTGTACGGTTCCGTAGAATGCGCAAGGAAACGGGCCGATTTCTTTCTCATTTCCGCCCGTTTCCTTGCACATTCTACAGAAGCAGTAGCTCTGGATTTCAGCCAACACACAGCTGACATTTCGTTGATGGAATGCATTCCCACCTTTATGCCACATTTATCCCGGTTTTTTCCAGGATGCAAAGTGCTTAAAAAACGCAGCAAGCAATTCAGCATTCTTTTCAGAGTGCTCCCCACAGGGGCAGCACCTAGGACAGGTGTGGGAACCCCCTTTTTGATCAAGGGGGGGCAATCATGTGCCTAATGTCCATTATTTTTTCATTAATTTGTGCAGAATTGCACAAGTACAAGTGATGATGTCACAGAACAGTCAATCCCCCCAAGATCAAAGGTTCCCCTCTCATTTGAACACTTTCTAGTGTAATTTTGTTAATTTACAGATTGCATCAACCAAGCAAGACATACACTCCCCCCCCAAATGTTGATGATGTTAATTTTAATGTCCAAAAATGTTGTGCAGATGCATCAATGTAGGATGGTACAACATCAAGAAGCAAACAAGGCATGGATTGAAAGGCGCCAAGAAGCACCTCCACTTACAACCAATGATGTATGTTCCTTCCAAGTTG
>NW_004457383.1:20253-21256 GCF_000313135.1 Acanthamoeba castellanii str. Neff
GTTTATCACAGACATGTTGGCACAAAGTAAATACTGACTCTACCGTTTTTGTGTCAGTGCTGCTTGGAACAACCTCCAAATGCACCTTGCTTTTGCTTTCACCCCCTCCATCAATTCCGTCAGTGGCCAACATGGTGCCCTCACTTCTGGTTCATGTACAACCTCACACCATATTCAGTCAGTTGCACTCACAGACAGAACTTCATTCTTCACATTTGTGCTGAATTAGAGCACTATTCCTGAAGTTAAAATTCCACTCCATTTCAAGCTGCTAAAATCACTTTTAACTCCACAAATTCCAAGTTTTTATGAAATCATTTTCATCTCAAGTCTCTCAATATCACTTATATGCAGCAGTCTTGCATGTCAAAATCACATGTGCAGATCCAAATCTTCCAAACTGCCCTATAAATCAAAAATGTCAAATCTCACACGATTTTAGCACAACAAAAATTCCACAGTCATTTGTGACCTCTCATTTCAAATGACCACAAGTTTAAGGTTCTATTCTTTAATTTTATAAGCTTTCACTTATACTTTTACATATAAACAGAGACACCCATGTCAACAAAGGACCAAGGTTTCTCACTTAATAAACAAGAAGAACAAGGACCTCTGGGAGCTTTGTCAGCAACACAATGGGCTGATGGACGAAGTAATGCAAGACATCCTCAGGTTGTTGGTGTTGCTGGTGTTCAACAAGGACATTGCTCCATCACTGTGGGTGTTGTGCCAGGTTGGGCACATATGTTCCCTTTCTTTGTGTTTTTATGTGGTACATGATCAACTAACTTCTATTTATTTGTAATATCTTATTCAGCACTATTACCCGCCTCTGCAGGAGCAGCATGTGGAGGTGACTGAGTTGAAAACAAAGAAGAAGAAGCTGCTGTACTTCATCAGTGCCATCAATGTCATAGAGGAAAGGTACAAGTCTGGCTGTGGAAGGGATGATGATTTCTACTACTGCCACAATCAATGGCAGAGCCATCCTTGCAACTGT
>NW_004457383.1:27203-27984 GCF_000313135.1 Acanthamoeba castellanii str. Neff
AACTTCAACCTGGTCATGGTATTCAGCACCACATCAGTGGCAACTGACAACACCAGCCCATCCACCAATCACTCAGGTGCAGCTGCCTCACTCAATGCATGAGGGGTCGCCTGGCCGTGCTCCTTGACTGGCTGATGGTCACCTCCTCGCTGTGGTGCCCCGTCCGTGCTTCCCTCTCCACTCGGCCTTTCCACGCCGCTGTTACGCATCCCATGCTCCAAGCGCCCTGGGGCCGTCATTGCTGGCGTCCCCTTCCTCCTCCATGCAGCGTTCAACCAGCGTTTTCCACCCCAGCCTGCTACTCTCACCACCTTCTCTAGTCCCACCTTTCCACCTCCTCGCTTACCGCCGCCACCGTCCACCACTCTCTCCATCTTTGCCCCGCCACTTCCCCACTCTGTGGCGCCCTCCTCCTCGCCCACTGCAGGGTCCCCATCTAGCTGGGGCAGTGACCCACTCACGCCCACCCCAGCCTTCAGTTTGAGGGCTGCGCCCTCCCATCCATACCCCCATGCACCACTCCCTGGCCACCACTGCCAGCATCACTCCTCAGAACCAGACCAGGCATGGTGCAGTCACAAGCAAAATGCCCAACCTGGTGGCAGTGGAAACACTGCAGCGTGCTTCCGCCCAAACGACGTCGTCGCTTGTCATCTGACTCGCACTCACGCGTCCACACAACCAGGTCCCAGATGCTGTCACGCAGGTCCACAATGTCCGCCCCGACGCGCTGTCCTTGCAGCCCTTCGAGGCTGCCCAGTCTCTCCTCAGCGATGGCCGC
>NW_004457383.1:28008-32429 GCF_000313135.1 Acanthamoeba castellanii str. Neff
GTCCAGTGATGGGAAGAAGGTAAGAGGAGAACAGTAGATGATGACAGCAACAAGGAGACCAAGCTAAGCTTCATGTTTGTGAACTTTGAAACCTGTGAACACTGGGCCAACACAATCAAGTTCCTCAGCCCCCCAGAATATCAGGTACAAAGCTCTGGGAGCAGTGACACCAGCTGGCCAAGTCGGTGTGCACAAATCAATGAAACATCACACATGTCAGGGTATGTATGTACCCCCTTCTGCTTTTGAGACAAGATATTGACAAGTGCGTGTGTGTGGTGGTGTGTGTCATATGTGCGTGCATGTGCAGACTCATGAGAAGGACACTGTCCTTTGATGACAAGTGCACTTCAAGAGACCTGTCAAGAGTAGGAAGCCCTACATGGTCATGTGCAGCTGTGAGATGGTGGGCAATTTCTGTGGCATATGACTTGTGTGCTTATGACTTGGCGTGGTTCAACATCTCAGCAAGACTGGGTGGGCCAATACACTTGTCAGCTCCAGTATGTCTCATGATGTGAGTGCCAGCAAGCTGTGCAACAGTATGGTTTCCTATTACATTTGCATTCATAGTGTTTATCCTATAACTCTTTTTTTAATACAGGATACATTTGTCTTCAAAGACAATCAGGCAGTGTGGCTTCTTGTGCCAGATGACAGGCATGAGCATGTTGTGGTTGCAAGGATCATGTGCATTCTCATGTTTGTTCATGATGGTGTGCGTTGTCTGTGGCTTGAGGTATGCCTTGGGCAGTGCCAGTGACCAGGTCTGTGGAGTCTGTGCTTCATCTGGTTCCAGATGAGTGAGGTGTGCTTCTATGTGCCCTTGGGCTGGGGCGGGTGGAGCATGGCCTGCTGGGTCAGCCTGCCTCTGGACAAGATGAGTCCCCAACTTCACCTCTACAATGACTGAATGACATGGTGGATTGTGGACTGGTGGCCCACCAATGGTTGTGAGGGTGGTGATGAAAATGAGGGCGGTGATGAGGATGAGGGCAGTGATGAGGATGAGGGTGGTGGTGGTGGCGGTGGCGACGATGATGAGGACGGGATGGGGATATAGGGGGATAGTGAGGGGCTGTGTTATTGCAGGTTCTCATGTTTCGTCCTATGAGAGGACAGTGAGGGGCTGCGTGCCAGCAGGTTCTCACTTTGTGTTTACTTTTAGTTCTCTTGATAAATCCCTTTCCCACAAACAATCAAACTTAACCTCCCTGTTTTGCTGCGAGTGCCTGTGACCGGACCTGGTCCCAAAAACTCGAGGCTATCCTTCGCTCCATTTTCCCAGTGGTTCGGCCATCTCCTCAAGGTCCTCTGCTCTTGGACAAGGTATGTCACAACGAAGTGGTGGGTGTGGTGGTCGCAAGGGCCGCTGATCTTTTCTTCCCCGCAGGCCACATGTGACGGTCGTCAAATGTGAGACCGCTCGATTGAAGTTCGGAACCGTAATCGAGGCGAGCTGCTATCTGAGCAAGAGGAAAAGAAGTCTTTGTTCTGAACGAACCGTCACATAATAAACCCCGTCACTCGGAAACTCCGGCTGGTTGACACGTCAGCCTAGCCCCGTCACACACCTCCCCTCCCACCGTCAGACCCAACCCCCGGTCTTCTGCCGTCCCGCCTTCCTCCTCTGCCTCGTCCGTGACGCCTCGCTAGCCTCTGCAAACCGGCGTCCTCTTTCGAAATGGGAAATGAGCCCCGGCGCGCTCACGTCATTCACTGGTACCCACTGGTTATGGCGTTCGGTATGGCCCTTGTACCGTACAAGATACTTGAGACTGTGTGCTGTAGTTTGATTGTTCAAGATTTTGTTGACCTTGACATGCTTGATGCTGCTGCTGCTGCCTCCACTTGACATGGTGGGCTCTGTGTGGAGATTGTCCCTTGACTTCATCTCAGGCTACTGGCAGATCCCAGTACACAAAGACAACATAGAGAAGACCGCATTCATGACCCAGCACAGCACCTTCAAGTTCACAGTGATGCCATTCAGGTTGACCAACACGCCAGCAAGTTTCCAGAGGGATATGGACATTGTCCTGTCAGGCCTCAACTGGGTCAGCACTCTGGTATACATCAATGATATCATTGTCTTCTCTGTCTCATTCAAGGACCACCTCCAACACCTCCAGGAGGTGTTCGACCAGCTGCGCACCACCAACATGTTCATGAAGCCGTCCAAGTGCAACTTCTGTTGGACTGAGTTGCCATTCCTCAGACACCTCATGCAGAAGGATGGCATCGCCATGGACCCCAAGAAGGTGCGCGTCATGCACGAGATGGCATGGCCCGTCAACACCACCAAGGTGCGAGCCTTCCTTGGGCTGTGCAACTACTACCGGTGGTTTGTTCCAGCGTTTGTAGAGGTCCATGGAGCCACTGTATCAACTGCTATGAGCTGAGCCATTCCATGGCGTGGTGTGGATGCTGGAGTGTGAAGTGGCGTTCATATGGCTGAAGGAGGCGCTGACAATGGCACCTGTTCTCACATTCCCAGATTTCAAGAGGCCCTTCTACCTGCACACCAACACATTGAAGCTGGCCATTGGGGCAGTCCTGTCTCAATGGACAGAGGAGGGCAACAAACAGGTGGTGGCATACACCAATCAGCAATTATCCAAGTCTGAACACAACTACAATGTGACTGAGTGGGAGTGCTTAAGCATCATGTTCTGGATTGAGTACTTCCATCACTATCTGCACAGCAGCAAGTTCCACGTTGTCACAGACCACACTGCACTCAAGTGGTTGATGGACGTGAAGGAGCAACGTGGGCAGTTGGCACAGTGGGCAATGAAGCTACAACCCTACGACTTTGAAATTGTCTACCATGCAGGCATCAAGCACATCAACACACACACAATGACAAGACCACCCATCATGAGCAACACAGACATCATGGCCATGGTCAGCGAGACAAGGGCAAAGCAGGCAGCAGCAATCAAGGGGGACAAGTTCATGCAGTGGGTGGTGACAAATCCATTTGGCGATGTGGCTTGTGCAGCCATTCTTGCTGGCGCGTTGGTCAACCTGAATGGCATCACTGTGAACTTGAAGGTGCTGTGCCAGGTCGCAAACATGGTCTTCTCAATGTCATCTTCATGTACCAGGATCTGCCAGTAGCCCAAGACGAGGTCAAGGGACGATCTCCACACGGAGCCCACCAGCATGTCAAGGATGTCATCCACATGTGGGAGTGGGTAACTGTCCCACTTCATGACCTGATTCAGGCCACAGTAGTCAATGCAGAACCAAGTCAACCCGTCCTTCTTGGTGACCAAGACCACCAGCGATGCCCACAGGCTGTGAGACAGGCGCATGACGCCAGTGCCCAGCATCTTCCCTATCTCAGTCTTCTGCACAACCAACTCCTTGGGAGACACGCACCACAGGGCCACCTTGATGGGCCAATGGCCCTCCACCTCAATCCAATGCACCTCATGTCACACCTGGCCAGGGGCATGCAGCACGGGCGCAAAGACATCACAATTCAGCGTAAGCAGGGCTCACAGACGCTCCACCTCCATCGCCAAAAGGCCAGCGTCCACTCTGCTGACCATGCCGTCAATGTCCACCGTGGTTGCTGCAGCCACAGGCTCCCAGCTCAGCGTGTTGTGGTAGGGCGCCTCAGACATGCCCTCCAACGCCCCACCATCGACAGGGGTCTCCACCTCAACCTTGCTCCCCAGTGCCACGCCATCAAAGGGGGTCCCCAACCCCTCCACCGCTCCAGGCTCCACCGCCAAGCATACCCAGTCGTCCTCCACCCACTCAGCCTCAGCCAGTGGCGTGCCAGCCGACAGGCGTATTGGTCTCATGGAGAAATTGGCCACATCAGTCACAGTCCAGCACTTGCCCTCCTTGTCACACCACCCGTCAGCTAACGCTCACACCACCCTTGCTGTCTTGAGGCCGCCGCCCCACTCAGTTGGTTCCACCAACAGGTTGACACTGTCGTCAGTCCACGGGGTGGGGCCTTCTGCAACCCAAGCATGTACCCTCATCACCATTCTCAGGTCAAGTACCAGCTCCTCCAACAGGAACACCCCATATCACGCCGCCGTCGCCACCGTGACCAGGAACGGACCGCTTCGCCACCAGGCAGCACCAGCTCTTGCCTCTTGAACTGAATGGCAACACCAAAATTGTGCAGAGCCCCAGTTCCCAGGAGGACCAACACAGGGCAGGCTGGCACAATGTGGAACTCAACTGCCTGCATCATGGAACCCAGTGAGATGGGCAGCCATATGAATCCAAGCATGGTGAGTTCATCACCATTGACACCCACAATCTTGGCACTGTGCCATTGATGGACCACACACTTGATGCCCTGCGCTTGTAGCCACTCCAGTGTCATGGTGTGAATCAACAAGACCCCTGCGCCCATGTCCACCAATGGCCTCATGCACACCTCCCCAATC
>NW_004457383.1:35197-37789 GCF_000313135.1 Acanthamoeba castellanii str. Neff
CTGTCGAGCGGGTGGATGACCCTCGACCCACTAATCGGGGCAAACATTATATCGGCGCTGGACTTGCACTACACAAGCATAAAAAGAAGATCATGGTTCGGACGGCAGCACCAGGAGGCGCGGGCGGCAGCCAGCAGCGGCCGTTGACGGAAGAGGAGGCGCCACCAGAACAACTCGCCGTGTTCTCCGTGCCGCCCGTCTACGCGGGCATTTGTGGCCTCCTTTACTGCCCCCGTTTGCCCCCCCCCCAAAATCTGTTTATCATTTTTTTTCCTATTGGCCTGGTGGATGGGCCCTGGTTTGGGCGGCGAGCCTCACACTTTGTTGCGGTGTTGGCCAGTCGCGCTGGCCTATTCAAACGCCTGGAACGCGTGGGTGCGCGCGATCAATCGTCCGCCAACGCCGTCGGCGTCGGGGTGGGACCGTGTTGTCGGCTCGCCCGGGCAAGATTTCAAGGCACCGCACCCTTTAGTTATTCAATTCAATCACAGATATCATTGTTTAATGTAAAAATAATTCACTTCCTACTCTAGGCCGAGGCGGTCATCAGCAACCGGAGCTGGATGCGCTTTGGCCTGCTCGCGTAATGTGCCTCTGCTTTACGTTGTGTCGTGTGTCGTGCGTCGTGTGTCGTGAAAACATGAGCGTGTGTGACTGATCACGATCTTGGCCTCTCACAGGGGCACGGATACACTGGAGTCGCTCACCTCTCTTTACCTGGGCCTGGCCGTGAGCTTCACGCTCAATGGTACCCCACCCTCACACCTGTCAATTGCCAGCCAACTTCTGCTTCTCCTCCTCAACTGCGCACCCGCGGCGTGTGGCGTGTGGCGTGTGGCGTGCCGCCAGATTTCCGAGCGCCCCCAGGGCAGCAGCCGGAGTACCCCAGCCTCTTTTGTTCGCTGTGTGGCAACCTCGCGGGCACCGTCATCGCGTTCCCGCTCTCCATCCTCACCTGGCAGCTCCACACCGACAACTGGTACCGTGACCACGATCGTGATCTCTCTCTCTCTCTCACGCACACACTCGCGCACGCACGCACGCACGCACGCACCACACACACACACACACACACGACACACACCACACACACGACACACCACGCACACATTCTTGGACGGCAACCGCAACAATGATATTCAGGAGAGGCTGGGGCAGCCTGGTGCCGTTCACCAGCCTCGGCAGGCTCCACTGGCGTGCCCTGCCGGCCAAGTATTTCGACTCCCTGGCCCTGAACGTACTCAGGTACGTCAAACCTACGCACACGCACGCAACCACGACAACACGAGCCAAGCTGACATGAGGCCCGTCCCGTCTTCTTCGGCCGTTGTCGGATGGGGGGGGGGGTCAGGGCGCGGATGGGCGAGGTGATGACCTCGGTGACGGGCGTCGGTTGCGAACCGCTGGGGTGGCTCGCCAGCGACATCAAGAACCACCAAGACGACCCTGACCTCTACGACGTCCATGTACCCCTGATCGCACACGACACGACACGACACGACCAACGACACTACAGCTCGTTAATGATGTATGCCATTCTTCTGGGAATAGGAGCGGTCCACAGCCAGCGTGATCGTAGACCGCGCTCGGCTTTGGGCCATCGGCAGGGTCGGCTCCTGGCTCTCCGGCCTTGTCCTTGGTACATACCAGATACGACCCACACGCAAGTCCCCTCAATCGGCGCCACCGCTACTCACCAGTTGTCATCGGTGGTGGTGGTGGTGGTGGTGCGGTCGATATACAGTGGGCATGCAGGTGCCGGCGGCGATCGTGTGCCATCGCATGTTGGCCGAGCCGGGCCGCTTTGGGTCGGTGGTGGAGTGCGTGCGGCACATCTGGGCGAGCGAAGGCCTGAGCGGCTTCTACCGCGACCTGCCCCTCTTCAGCCTCCTGATCCTCAACGAGCTCATGTGAAGAAGAGAGCCTCACAACGTAACAACAAAAAAACCTGCTTTCGCCCAGACCTGAAGACCCCTGTCCGTAGATGACTACCGAGGTGAGCATCAAGACTACAGTCTACCGCGCTACCAATTGCGCCACAGCCGGTTTATGTTGTGGATGAGAGGAAAATAACGAAATAGTAGTCGAGCGGAGGGAAAAACAGGCCTAACTATTCAACAGTTTGTTCTTCTGGGTGGTGCCTCAGGCCAAGCACCTCGCCCAGTCGGTGCTCGATCCCAAGACGCTCGAGGATTTCCTTCAGGCCGTCGAAGGTGACCTCCTTGAACGCCGGAAAGCGTTTTGTGCTGTCATCTTCCTGCGGTAGTCTCTCCTCCAACTTGCTCACCATTCGCTGCCAGGGCATGGCACGCACTCGCCTGCCCAGCGCGAGGGCATTGTAAGTTATTGCCATGGCGTGTGCCGTGTGCCGTGTGTCATGTGTCGTGTGTGTCACGTGCGGTGTGGTTGAACAGTCCCAGGGAGGTACGCGTACCTAACGAACTCACGCACGCGCTGCGAGTCGCCCTCGATCACAATGAGGCCGGGCTTGCCCGCCAGGCAGGCCCCGCGCAGTCGCAGCTCGCTGGCCCACTCCGGCATGATGCGCCGCTTCTTCTTGCCGTAGATGTGATGCGACCACAGCCAGTGCCG
>NW_004457383.1:41645-42432 GCF_000313135.1 Acanthamoeba castellanii str. Neff
ATCTTTATTCGTTATTTGTTAATAAGATCTTATTATCTTGCGCCGTGAACGACCTGGATCAATTCCAAGCAACGGGGATCGCTTTCACTCCCTTTTAAAGCCTTCCGATCTGCTTTCCAACTATCCTCCAATTGTGCGGGACTTCAAATGATAAGATGGGAATTATTAATGATAATATATAATTCATTATGGTCGCTAATATTGTTTTTTTAATTCCAGGCACACCGGCCGACCTGTGGGCAGCGCTCATGAGAGTGTTCCACATCATCGAAGAGAAGGACAAGATGCCGCTCATCATGAAGGTCGACCTCCGCAAGAAGTACCGTATCCTCCCTTTCAGTGGACACACATGCATTGCGCAATGTGGTGCGGCCGACTCACCACGCAACTCCCAACTCTCCCAGGACCCTCGACCTGTTGGTCGAATGGATTCGACGATTCTCGTACAAGGACTTCACCGAGAACGGCGACAAGACCCTGTTCAAGGTATTTTTTTAATTTTATTTATTGTTTATTTATTTTATTTATTGATTATTATATATATATTTTATATTACTCTTTTATTTTTGGGTGGACTGGACCCAAAGACTAACACGTGTGTTGTGTTGGATCGAACACAGAAACTGACCAAGTTCATCAAATCGTTGCCCGCCGAAGAGGCCAACCAGTTCAAGCTTCTCTTCATGAGGAAGGTACAAGGCGCCCGACCACCCACTCTCGCTTCCATCAGTTCTTCTTTCTTCAATTCTCAATCTCACCACTTCTCTTCCGCCCTGTGCGACACAGC
>NW_004457382.1:0-236 GCF_000313135.1 Acanthamoeba castellanii str. Neff
TGTCGTTGACTTTGTTGGACTGGGCCACACAACAGGTGACTCGGTGCGCGTCAGGCAAGTGCTGTTCAACCTCCTCTCCAACTCCATCAAGTTTACGCCGCCCGGCAATCGGATCACGCTCGAGTTCTGCGATGCGCGGGTGGCGAATCCTCGCGAGGGCGAGCCGTGCGGCGAGCTGGGGGAAGGGGTCGTGTTCTTCCGCGTGACGGACACGGGCATCGGCATCCCCGAGAAGC
>NW_004457382.1:860-1882 GCF_000313135.1 Acanthamoeba castellanii str. Neff
ACAACGACGGCCGCGGCCGCGGGTGGCAGCAGGAGAGGGAGAGTCGCACGCCCATCATCGCCCTGAGCGCGTTCCACAGCGAGGAGTACCGCGTGCGGTGCCGGGAGAGCGGCATGAGCGACTACATGAGCAAGCCGGTCAAGAAGGACGCGCTCGTGTCGTGCCTGGCCAAGTGGTGCAACGACCCGAGCGCCCTGTGGCGCCTGATCGCCACCTGCCCCCTCACCAGCGACGACAGCGATTGCAGCATCACCAGTAGCAACAGCAACAGCAACAACAACAGCGACGAAGAAGAAGAGGAGGAGGTGAAGGCCACGCTTATCGGCGGTAGCGGCGATGTGCCCTTCGAGTGCAGGACCACCGCTTGACGTCCCACCCGCAAAGAAAAATCCATGAACAATATAATTATTATCATTATTATTCATGATTATCAACAAAACAGACGAGGTACACAAGAGTGGGCGGGCGTTTGTTGCATTCAGGGTCCGTCCAGCGATCGACGGCTGATGAAGGCACGCCAGGACAGGAACTTGCACCAAGACCGCAAGACAAGAGGACTTGATGGGCAAGGGACCACCGCGTAACCTGCGGCCCGAGACCGTAGATTTCGGCAGGTCGCAAAAGAAACCGTTGAGAAATCACGGTAGAAAAAAAATTTGTCGACAGAGATTAGGAGTTTTGTTTCGGTCGAACAGACAACGGGAGACAGGTGAGGAGAGTTGACAGAGAAGCGTATGTCCCCACGCGGCGCGAGAAGCTCGGCGGCGAACAGGGACAACGCGCCAAAACAGAGGCGGGCCAGGTCCGCGGGCTTGGCTGGTACCATGGTGCGATGGTCCCCTATACTACCCACCACATCGGCGCCTCGCTTCCATCGCACAGAGCGTAGTATGAGGGCCGCCACACTCGGTGGAATGTGAACAAGGCTCCCCATGGAATGCAGGGTCTGTTCCATACATTCCATGGTTATGCGCACTTAATGTTGGTGGTGGATGTGAACTATACAAGGGACGCATGGCAAC
>NW_004457382.1:3555-4415 GCF_000313135.1 Acanthamoeba castellanii str. Neff
CGCCCTCCAGCTCCCCCGCGGCCTGCAAGTGCCCTTGCGCCTGCAAGTAATCCCTCTCGCAATCCGCCACAGTGATCTCCAACAGGCGGCGAGTGATGGCCAATGTCGCTCGCAAGACCAAAGACCCAGCGCAAGCTGCGGTTGTACGATGTAAATGATGTATGTAAACAATAAGAAAAAACAAAATTGTAATCCTACCCAAGCGTCGTGGGTGTACATGATGAAGGATGAAAGGCTTGGAGAAGGGTGCAGATAACCGGCCGAGCTACAAGTGCTGGGGTGATTTCTTCTTGGTGTAACCGGCATACTCAGAAATATTTCATGCGCGCCAAGGTCTCCTACGTAGTCATTCTTTGCATTCCTGGCGGGGCGGACAGACAACGGACAATTCGTGGGCGTCTTCCACTGCGCCAGACGGCTCCACCGAAAAAGTAAATCACTTGTTGAATGGCCCTGCACCTCAATTCTGCGACGTGTAGGAAAGACTGAACGACCTTGATTCTCGACCATCCCACCTCGTCCACGAGCTCGACGCCCCTGCTCTCCATTCGCGGCCCCGTTAGATGCTCGATAGCGAATTTTCCGACGAGGACCATCTTCATTCGAATCACATCGAATCAGAAGAAGATCTACCACAGGACGAAGACGGAGGAGAAGGAGGCGACCAATTCGATCAGCGCGGAGAGGACGAGGAAAGCAAGGGAAGGGAAGAGAAAAGGACGAGGAATTCGAAAAGGAAAGATCCTCCATTGACACAACGTCGCTCGAAGCGCTCAAGCGTCGCATCGTCCATCTCGAGACTGAGCTCGAGAAGAAGGATGATTTGGTAAGAGCAACTGAACGAACGCACTAGAAACGAG
>NW_004457382.1:4528-5359 GCF_000313135.1 Acanthamoeba castellanii str. Neff
CACCAAGAGAGGGAGCGAGAGAGCGTGGAGGCACAATTCGCCGATCTCGTGCAACAGCTCGAGGCCGCGCGCGAGGCCATCCAGAAGAAAGAGCGCGAGATAGAGGTGCTACAGCACGAGAACCAGCACCTCAAGGAACAGATCGTCATCAAGAAGGGGTCGACGAGTCCACCCTCGACCAGCGAGGAGGAAAATGGAGACGAGAACGACGGAAACGTCGATCGACAAAGCGATGTGGATATCAGCAGCGACAACCGCCTCCGACAGGCGCGAATGGAGGGGGTAGATGAGGAAGTTACCGAGACGGAAGAAGAGTATGAGGAGACGATGGGCGAAGCGGCCGGTCCGCCTGTCAGACATCAAGGAAAAGCGGAAGAGTCGGTGGTGGAAGAGGAGAAGAAGAGCGACCCCATCGACAACTTCAAGGAGGAAATGGAAAGGGAGTACAAGAAGATCAACGAATCGTTGCAGAGCGCCGAACAGTTCTCACTCATGTTCAGCAAGAGGACGAGGGAATTGACCTCCAACATCTACCGAATTAGGGAGGTGAGGGAACTCGAGAAGGAGAAGGGTAAGATCGAGGAGAGCCTCGCCAACGACGACGAAAGCAGCGCCGACGATGGATTCGAACAGAAGATTAAGTCCTGGCCTCGCGAGATGGTCGAAAAGCAGCTCAAGCACTACAGAGTACACTCACCCGCTCTTTTGCAATTTGCTTCAATTCCGTTGCAGATTCTTGTGATTTTTTTTTTTTTTTTGNGGTTGTCTCTCTAAGAGGGAGTAGGCTTGACGTTGTGGTGTGCTGCAGGACGCCTTCAACTCGGANCGAAA
>NW_004457382.1:9246-18307 GCF_000313135.1 Acanthamoeba castellanii str. Neff
ACGAGGTCGAATCCGCGCTGCGAGGAGGACGAGGAGGGGCACGGCCGGTGGCAGGAAGAAGCGACGACAGAAGCGGCGGGGCGATGAAGTGGAGCGGGAGATGGAGCGCTACGTCAACGTCAACCGGCTGCGGAGTCTGGAGAGCAAGGTGGGGCCCGTGACGCTGGACGGGGCGGAAAGGGCGGCGCGCGAGATGGCGGACGACGCGCTGAAGGACTTCGTGGCCGACAATCCGGGCGTGTGGGCCGGGCTCGACCAGCGAGGGCAGGAGATCAAGCGCAAGCACCTCCACGCGCGGGTCGTCGAGTGGCTCAACCGCCACCTCCTCGAGCCACCGACGGTGTCTCTGTCCTGACATATCCCTGGGAGCCTTTCACAGGTTGGCCTCTGGTAAACAACCGTCCTGTGACGTTTTCTTATTACATGGAAGAACCAAATGGATATCCACAACTAACATCCAGGCGTTAATATCCACACAAACGCATGCACATTCTGTGTTGCCCGAGTATCGGCATTCGGGCGGCCTTGTTGGTAAATGGATGCTCGGGCGTGCCGAACACGACATGGAAGCCCTGCGAGGTGGCTGCAGGGCCTTCTTGCAGAGTTGGCGCGCGTCGGAGGCACCCTCTCTGTTTGAATTCAGTCTGATTTCCTTTTCTTATTACGTCTGCATCTTCGTGAATTTGGTCTTCTTCCTTTTTTAGTACTCATGTCTCTTGAGTACTCTCTCATTTATGCCAAATTCACGAAGATGCAGACCACGCTGACAGCTTTACTGCAACCCAAGAAGCGCGGGCGCGACGAGGAGCAACTGGCCTTGTCTTCCTTTTCCAAGAAGAAGCGAAAGCTAGACGCTCAAGAGGCCGCGAGTAGCAACGTTGAAGCAGAAGAGGTAACTTGCGCTGGCCTGAATTAAGTGAGGAACTTCATGAAGCTGACCCTCTGCTGTAGCTTTTGACGGTTGTCAGCCTGTTTTGTGGAGCAGGAGGTCTTGATCTCGGCTTCATAAACGCCGGGTTCAAGATAGTTTTCGCGGCTGACAATGACCAAGATTCGATTAACACCTACCGCAAGAACATCGGTAAGCATGCCAAGCAGTGCGATGTCAAGTCGCTGCGCGGCGACAAGCTTCCTGCGTGCGATGTCATCATCGGAGGACCTCCCTGGTACTCCCGAAACCCGTTCCTTGGCCGCCAAGACTCTGCTATTCTGGCCTCTGACACAACCACAGTCAAGGGTTTTCCGTGGGAGGCCACATGGATTCGAGCGATGAGCGTAATCTTCTGGTGTGGGAGTTCGCCCGGCTGGTGGGGGAGCTGCAGCCACGCGTCTTCGTCATGGGTATGTTGGCCGTTTTCATCTTGCTTTGCTTCGCTTCTTTGAGGTTCTGTATAGTCTGACTTTCTTCTTTCCCGCAATGTGCGGGGTAAAGAGAACGTAGCGGCGCTGGCTACGCACCAGAAGTGGCAAAATGTGCGAGAGCGTTTGATGCGGGAGTTCAAAGACCACGGATATGAGGTCAACCAGCTGATCCTCAACTCGCGCAACTACGGCGTCGCGCAGTCTCGGGAGCGGGTGTTCTTCATCGGCACTGCCAAGCACATCGACCCGATCAGCGCTGTCGACCCGCTCGACCCGTGCATGTACACCGTGTACGACGTGCTCAAGGGCCTGCCCCCGCCGGGCAAGCACCCCAACATGGGCGCGTGCAAGGCCAAGGTAACCCTTGCACGCAATCCGGATCTGCGCAAGTCGCCCTACGCCGGTCTGTTGCTCAATGGAGGCGGCAGGCCGGTGAATCTCCACGCACCGATCAACACCCTTCTGGCCTCGATGGGCGGCAACAAGACGCCGGTCATCGACGAGCAGGCGCTGCGCTCCGGCGGGCCCTCGTGGTTCGAGGAGCACCATCAACGGCTCACCAGAGGCGAAGAGGTCTCTTCGGAGGAGCCTCCGCCCTACATCCGCCGCCTGTCCGTCACCGAAGCCGCCCTGCTCCAGTCCTTTCCGCTCACATTCCAGTTTGTCGGCTCACAGAGCTCGCAGTTCAGACAGATCGGGAACGCCGTGCCGCCCAAGCTGGCGCACAGCATTGCCGCCGCCGCTGCGCAAGTCTTGCGCAGTGACGCCGCCAAGAAATAAATCTGAGATCAGCTGCATGCAGGGTAACCAACTTATCTCCTGCTCACCAACAACACTCACAACCCAAATCAACCACAAAATTCACTCAACAACAGTTTCTCACTGTTTTCTCCCTCTGCAGCACTTTCACCTTGATTTGTTCTCTGTGTACAAATGTCACCTTTAAAAATGTGTACACCACAAGTGTACTATGACGATGACATGTCTGTTTGTGTACTTTTTACCATCAGTAGGGTAAAACTAACCTGTCTCCTGTGGTACAACACATCATAAATTTAACTGAACCAATACCATCACCTTCTACTACACCAAGGACTAACACCTCTGAGGCTCCTGCCCCTCCTCACACCAGCAGCTTCTTCAATCCTCTCTTATCCCCACCAACTGCCTGTTTGCATCCCTCTGGAAAAATACTGACCACAATCAAGATGAAGTGAAACAGAAAAATACATTTCTTTTTGGTATTCTGGCGGGAAAATCAGTATACTGGCCCAAGATGAGAGGGTTGGCCAAGGGTCTGCGCCACGCCGCATCTGCGCCCTTCACAAGGCTGGCTCCTACTGGCTTCACAGCCAGTGGTATTTCTAGCGGCCCGACTGCCAAGTACTCACATCCGCCTTCCAAATAACAGGTTTGTTTTCTTTCTTATGATTATCATTGTTACTTTGCAGTGGGTACAGGCGCGGTGCTGTGCTGCCGATTTGTTGGCGCGAAGCGCTTGTTGGTCGGGGCCACCTCCTCCGTCCTCTTGGCCAGGCCGCTCTGCAAAGGTGCTCGAAGAGCCCTGCTCTGCCGGCTTGTTTTTGCCTCAGCTCACCTGGAAGTGCCACCAGGAGCGGAGCGACTCGCACGTACGTGAGCAAAGCGCAGCAGGAGCTCAGGCGGAGAAACCCAGTGCGCACCGGCCTTGCCTCATCCTTCCCGCATGTGCACGTACACAGCTTTTTGCTTACTGTGTTGTGTGTGTGTGTGTCGTACGTGCGTGCCTACAGTCCGCAGCGGCGAATACGCCTCCGCCTCCGCCACCGGGCAAGGAGGGTCCCTCCTTCGGCGAGCGCCTGGTCTACATCGCTGCCGTCGCTTCGTTCTTCGTACGAAGCTTCTTCTCTTCCTACTTTGTTGAACAAACGGGCCACGTCATCATCTGAACACAATACCAACGACCTCACATGTGACCAGGTTGTGCCTGCCGTCGTCTGGTACCGACATGGCGACGAGATCCGAGCGCAGTTGAGCAGCCACAAGAACGCGCCCGCGGCTTCTTCGTCTGCTGCCGGTTTCGACGCCGCCTCCGATCAGCAGGACCAGCACCAGCAGGCCCAGGAGCAAGGTTCGTGACCTGCCCCGGGCCACGGAGTTCTGTCGGCACTACCCTTCAGCCAAACGCTGGCAGCACATTCCTCAAATACAAACAACTTCTTACTCTCTGGTCCTCTTCTTCGTCACGTGGTGTCGCGGCGCCAGGCCTCGTGAGCGCGGCCGATCCCAGTCCCGCGGCGGTGGATGGCCAGCAGCAGCAGCCTGAAGCCACCAGCACGGTCAATCCGTTCATCTACGACTCCCCGCTCACACTCTACGAGAAGGTCAAGGTGCGTAGCATTCGCCTATGTGACACACACACACACACACACACACACACACACACACCATAAGGGTGCTATTTGAATTGCCCACTGACCCTCAACCGGCGCGATGCAGCTGACCTTTGGCGCGCTGGTTCTTCTGCCCATCCGCGTGACGCTCCTCGTGCCGGCGCTGTTTCTCACCTACCTCTTGGCCAAGCTTTCCGTCGTCGGTTTGCCCCGTCCTGGTACGATGACCACCTGCGCGGCGCGATCTCAGTCATCTCACTCACTCGCACGCACACCACCGCACCTGCACACACGCATGACACACACATGCCGCACACGCACACGCACGCACGCGCACAACCAAGTGTGTGAGCGCATAGTGGATGGCCGGACGGAAGTCGTCGTCGACAATAACGCGGCGGGGCCGATCCCCGCGTGGCGGCGTGTTGTCTTCCTCAACCCGTGCCGGCTGCTGGTGCGCTACATCATGTTCCTCATGGGCTTCCACTCCATCTCCATCAAAGGTACCACCGGCATCGGCACCACCTTTCTTGGGCCGCGCACCTCCAGCCTGACACCACCGTCTTCTTCTTTCTTCGTTCTTCGTTCTTCCTCGCTCTTCGCTCTTCTGCAGGCACGCCGGCCAGCAAGAGAGAAGCGCCCATCGTGGTGGCCAATCACGTGTCGTTCGTGGACCCGTTCTACCTCTTCATCGCCTACCTCCCCGCGTTTGTCGCCAAGAAGGACGTCGAGGTTCGTTCTTCTTCGTTCTTTCGTTCTTCGCTCTTCGTTCTTTAGCTTCGTTCGTGTGGTCATTCGTCTCACCGGCTTCTTCGCGCGCACAGAACCTGCCGGTGGTGGGTACCGTGGCCCTCGCCCTGCAGTGCCTGCTGGTCGATCGCCGGTCGACCACCTCCCGCAAGGACACGCTCGACCTGGTACCGTCCATTACCCCCCTCCCCCGCACGCAGCATCGACCGCACACACCGCATTCCATTCATTCCAACACTTGCATTGCTCAGATCTGTCGGAGGGCCGGAGCTGTGGGCCACGGGTCTGCGGCGGTCGAACAGAAAGAGCAGGACGGACCCGCTACGCAGCCGCCCGAAGACGAGCAACACCACCACCACCACTACTGGCAGCAGCTGCTGGCGCACAACTCGGTGGCCCTCGGATTCTCCAGATTCCTTACCTACCTCTCCGCTCTGCCCAAGGTCCGTCACCCGTGCCTCTGTCGCCGACCTTTCGGCCCACTAACCTGTTGTTCGATCGTCGTCATCGTCGTCATCGTCATCGTTATCATCATCGTCGTCATCGTCATCATCAGGTGGCGTACCAGCGGCAGTTTGGCGAGGACGACTACGCGCAGGTGGTCATCTTCCCCGAGGGCACCACCACCAACGGCAAGGCCCTCATCACTTTCCACCAGGGCGCCTTCGTGCCCGGTACCCACGCCCACCCGCCCGCCCGTGTGCCCTACCTGCCAGCTTCACGGCCGTGACGTGCGCGGTGGTACATGTGTCGTGTGTCGTGTGTGTCGTGTGTCGTGTCGTGTGTCGTTCAGGTGTGCCGCTGCAGCCGGTGCTGATCAAGTACCCGCATCGGCACTTCGATCCGTCGTTCCCGGTCGGGATCTCGCTGGCTCGCCTGATGCTGAGCCTCCTGTGCCAGATCACGAACCACCTGGAGATCGAATTCCTCGACGTCTACCGACCATCCGACCAAGAGCAGAAGGTGTGGGCTCACCACCACCTCACCGCCGCTATAATTGCTTCCTTATCGTGTGTGTGTGTGTGTGTGCGCGTGTCGTGCTGTTGTTGTTGTTGTTGTTGTGTGTGTGTGTGTGATGGCACAGGACCCGGCCCTCTACGCCCACAATGTGCGGAACCTCATGGCCGAAAAGCTGGGCGTGGAGGTCACTGAGTACACCTACGAAGACGCCCTCCTCATGGTCGAAGGTTTGACACGCACACGCACCACCGCACACGCAGCACGCAACTGAGGATCTATTCTCCGCAGCGCTGGCGTTGAACATGAAGCCCGATCGGGTCAATATCCCGGTGCAGAGGGTGAAGAAGCTCTACCAGGAGATGACCCTCAAGGACCTTAAGGTGGGCCACCGCACGCTTTGACATCCCTTAGCGCGGCGCCGTTATCGACCACCTGACCATTGCTCGTTGCGCACGTATATGCGTGTGTCATGCGTGTGTGTCGTGCGTGTGCGGCGTGTGCGGCGTGTGCTGTCCGTAGCAACTGCTGTGGCGCTTCCGCCACATCGACCGAGACGGGGACGGCCTCATATCCTACGCCGAGTTCGCCCACTCGCTCAGGCTGCCCGAAGACTCGGCCTACACCCGGGACCTCTTCAGCCTGCTCGACACCGACGAGACCGGCGCCATCGACTTCCGGTACCGCGTAGCCCACCACCTCCCCAACCCCCAGAGGCCTAATGCTGACAGCGCCGCTGCTGCCATCCACACAGAAAATTCGTGGTGGGCATGTCGTCCCTCAACCGCAAGGTCAACAAGCAGCAGATCATAGAACTGGCGTTCACTGCCTTTGACAAAGAGGGTTCGTGCAGCAGCTAAACCACTCCTTCATCATCATCATCTTCTTCTGATGATGATGCGCGTCGGTGGTGTTTTTACACTGTTTTTTCCCCCCTCTCTCCGCCAGGGCGCGGCTTCATCGAGCGAGAGCAGCTGCGGGGTCTGCTGCACGAGGTGTTCCCCACCATCGGCGAGGACCAACTGGACGCCCTCTTCAACGCCGCCGATGCCGACAAAGACGGCCTCATCTCCCGAGGTGCGCTCCCCCGTAACCTGACCAGCCGTCTCAAGCGCTAACACCTTCCTTGCGTGCGTTGTGTGCTGTGGCCGGCTTCTTTGTGGTCAAACGCACAAAAGAGGACTTTGTGCGTTTGGCAGAGGAGCAGCCGGGCTACGTGGGCATCATGGAGAACGCCACGCGCAACCACCACCGCATCGCCCGCGACGCCACCGCCTCCGCCATCCAATAGATGTAACCTTCCTGGGCCACAATAGCAAGAAAGAGAACACGCTCAAGTGGTAGCAAACACAAAAGTCGTGCTTGCTTGAATCAGTATTGTTTTAAAAAAGATGGCCATACAGACACATCGGTTTGTTGTTAAAATGAAGTACTCAAGGTGTTTGGGCCTCTGTGACTCCGTGGCTCGGCTGGGTGCGGGTGTGGGGAGATTGGGGGTCTAGTCGCTCGACTCATCGGAGGAGCTGGCGTCGCCCACCTCGATGTCGTCCGCGTTGCCGCGGCGGTCGCCGCCCGAGACGGATGCCAGGCGCGAGGTGAACTTGTGTGGGGTCAGGATGGACGTGCCTCCGATGATCACCTCCCTGCAAAGACCAACAGCACCACCGCCACTGTGAGTGTAGTTCAAAGAGCGCAACATGACACGACACACACGACACACACACACAACAAGATACGGTACCTCTTGTCGAAGAGCTGGTAGGCGGAACGGATTTCAGAGTGGGTGATACCACCAGCGACGAACACGATGACCCTGGGGCCCAGGTCCTCCTGCACAGCGCGGCAACATACGGCGGGGGAGAGGTGAGGTGTTTAGAGCTTGGGTCCAGCGAACACTCGAGCGATCACTCGAGTGACGCGCAGAAGAAAGAGAGGGGGGGGGTCACGAACCGCGTCACCGTCGATCCTGTCCTTGCCCTTGGTCGACCGCACCCTGGTCTGGGTCTTGAGCGAAGTGGCCTTCTTCCTGGTGTCCTTGGCCGCACCTCCTCGGGGCTCGTCGCCGTAGTACGGGAACTCCGACGTCGGCAACTGGTCCTCGAGCATGCTCTACACCCGATGATGACACACGCGCACGACACAACACACATGACATGACACACGCTGGTCGTGAGCACACGAGCACACGCCTCGAGGCCGGGTGGTGATTGTGTACCTCGACGAGACGCTTGACGACGGGCACGTAGCGGGAGACGGCGTAGGGGACCTCCTCGGACTTCTTCTTGCCGCTCTTGCTGCTCTTCTTCTCCCACTGCTGGACCTCCGACTCGCCCATCTCGTCGAGGGTGCTGCGCAGGGCGGCCAGGTTCTCCACCAGCTGCCTCTCCTGGCGGCCCAGGTTGGCCTTGTCCAGCAGCCTCGCGAAAGCCTGTCAACGGCGCGTGTCAATGAGTCACACGCATTAGACACGACCAACGACACGCACGGTGGTGAAGGCGTACTCGGTCGGAGGGCTGGGCGCCCTCGGTGGTGAGGTGGATCATGAGGAGGCGCGTCTTGTTGGCGGAGGGGACGGAGTTGTCGGTGAGGATCTCCTCGAGGGCGGCGAGCACCTTGTCCTTCTTGACCTTGCCCCCTTCGGCCGTGACGCCGGTGGCCAGGTCCTGCTCGACCATGGCCAGCCGCTCGAGCTCCTGGCCGCGGTACTTCTCCATGCACTCACCCGCGAGTCGGATGTGCAGCGAGTACTGTCGACACACACACACACACACACACACAGTCGTCAGCACACCGGAGGAGTGATGCCTCGCACAAGCGAGGAAAGCGCACCTTGGCGAAGGTGTCCTGGAACTGGGGCAGCTCCTTCATGGCCGCCGTCATCTCCCGAAGCGAAGCCACGCCCTTCTTGGACGACGCCGACTTGAGGTTCACCGCCTTGTTCGTCTTCAGGAACGCGTTGAAGTCGTCGATCACCTATTATAGTAGACAATGTAATACATGGACGTTCATAATGATGGCGTCAGTCAAAAAATTGTGGAGTAGAGGTGGAGCGCGGGTGTTACCTTGTTGATGCAGTCGGCGATGTGCATGTGGCGCAGCTTGGGCCAGAGGAAGTCGTACTCGTCGAGGAGGACCTCCTTGGTGATGTCCTTGCCGCCGTTGTTGTACTTGTACTTGTACGTGCACTCCTTGTCCACCTCGCACAGGTCGTAGATCATCGCTGCATCGTAGAAAAAACGGGGGAAAAAGACACGTTGAGCGCTTTGGAATGTGAAGGAATGTATGAACAACACTAGTGCGGCGTACGCACCTTGGTAGGTGAACTCGTGGAGCACCGGGGCCACGGTGTCGATGGTGCGGTCCAGGATGAGAAGCGTGGGCCGGTTGTCGCCCCGCTTGAGGAGGGCCTTGTCGTCGGCGCTGAGGTCGTCGAGCGCGTCCTGTGTGGCGGCGGCCAGGGTGGTGGCCACGGGCGAGCGCGCATAGCGGATGTACGGCAACTCGCCCAGGGTGGTGCACACAGCGGCCAGCTACACCACACATCGCACGCATAACACGCACACAGTGCGCAAAAGTAGTGTTTAGTGGTCACGACGCAGGCTCGATGGGAGAGAGTGAAG
>NW_004457382.1:19367-28176 GCF_000313135.1 Acanthamoeba castellanii str. Neff
CCACCACAGACAATGCACAAGCCCAACAGCACCAAAAGCCCATTTGGGTTGAGCACTTTATGGACCTGATGGCTCTGTGCTGATCTGGTGCTTGGAAATTACTTGTCCAAGATCCCACAGTGTGTAATCAGAACCCTTGCACATGGCACTCTCAACAGACTCAGCCATTGATCAAGCGCTGACTCCCATTTGTCGCTTGTGACCCTGGTTGGCTTGCTCTTCTTCTCCCTCCTCCTGCGGCCTTAGCCTGCTTTAGCTTCTTGAAGACACCGTGCGTTCGAGTCCGGTCGTAACACCTTTCCGTGCTCCCAACAAAGAAAAGATGGAGGGGAAGGCACGCCGGCGCGGTCACGCGGAAAGAGCCTTCGCCTGCGCTCGGCTGGTCCACTTTGCTGAGGCCGAGCTCGAAAATCTTCGCACATCTTCATCGCAAAGCGCAAGCTTCGATCTGCCAGTTCAATGCATGCACAAGGTGCCGGAGATCAGTGCCGCTCTCGCTGCAGCAGACGCACCCGAGCGCGGTGCCGCCGACGATGACCAGGCCCTGAAGTGGAAGCAAAAGGGCGACGAGCTGTACGGGCAATGGCAGGCCGCTGAACGACAGTCCCGCGGCAGCCCAGGCCCGCACGCACGCCTGCTCGGCCAAGCACTACGTGCCTACACGGAGGCCCTTTGCTGCGGCGGAGCCAGAACGAAGCTGGGTGGGCTGGCCTACGCCAACCGCGCTGCGGTGCTGTACCAAATGGAACGCTTCGACGCGGCTGCCGAGGACTGCGACAGGGCGCAACAGTACCACCTCCATCCACAACTTCTTCTTCTTCTTCTTTGAGCTGAGATGAGCATTGGCCGGTTGGTTGCAACGTTGTTCGTGTGAACCGCGCAGAGCAGGCTATCCGGCAGACAAGCTGTTCAAACTGCTGCAGCGACGGGGCAACTGCCGGCTCCGCCTGGGCCAGCCATCGCTCGCCTGGGTGGACCTGCAGCAGGCGCTGGCGCTCTTGAACGAGCGTGCCGGTCAGGTGAGTGACTGCCCACTTGACACTCTCCACCACTCAACGCATACGTGTTTGACACTACGCACGCGCCTGGCGCTGCGCTGCAGGAGGCCAGCCTTGCGCCCGTCAAGGCCCAGATCACTAAAGAGGTGGACCAGGCGAGAAGGGCCATCGCAGGAGAGAAGAAGGGGCAGAGGAAGAAGGGCGAGACGAGAGGAGCCGCTACGGCACAGCCTTCGCCTTCGATGGACAACCCTCGCATTGCTCACGCTTCGTCCGCCGTCGCAATCCGGCGTAGCCCAGAGGTATGCTATGCGTTCTGAGCTCTGCCTGGGGCTGCGTGTAGAGTGAATTCTTCGAATGATCATCGACCACGTGAATCAGGCGGGCCGCTTCGTTGTGGCTGCGGAGGACATCAAGTTGGGCGAGCCCGTGACGCGCGAAGAGGCCTACGCTGCCGTTCTGCTTCGGCCCTACGAACTGACCCACTGCCACCACTGCTTCACCCAGGAGGCGGTGCTCATCCCGTACACGTCCAGCTCGTCATTCGCTTCAACCCCGCTCTCGGTCGGCGTCCGACGGCGTCGCGCTAACGTAGGTGCGCTTTTTCGTTGACGCTTGCAGTTGCTGTCGGTGCTCGTGGGCACGCTTTTGTTCCGAGCGATGTCGAGAAGCGGCCGCCTGGTACCATGTCTACGAGTGGTACGCCAACACCACACAACTCACACACTTCGAGACTGACAGCCGTGAGTGGCCAGCGGTGAAGCCTTCTTCGAGGCGGCCCCCACGCTGTTGGTGTTGTGCCTGCGCATCCTTCTCCGGCGACAAGCACGCGAAGGAGCTGCGCAGGGCCTTGATGGTCGGGCGCCGACCACGGGCCAGCCCCTCCGTGGCCTGGTCCCGCGCGGAGACGACGAGTGGCGAGCCGACTACGGAGACATTTGCTCGCTGCTGCCGCATGTCGAGGACCTGCCGAAGGAAACGATCGAGGAGTACCTCCGGTACTGCATCGTGGCGCGAGCCTACGTCGAGCACAGAGCGAATCGCGCAAGAGAAGAAGAGGAACAACGAAGGCAGATAGGCGGCGGAGGCGAGAACGATGTACAGAGCAAGAACGAAAGCGAAGACGATGACGATGTGCGTATGGGGAAGTGGATGGACATCAGGCTGCTGTTTCGACACCTGTGCCAGACCCACACCAACGTCTACGCCATCTACGAAGTTGCCGACGATGATGAGCACGGCGGCGGTACGAAGCCGATAGTGCGCAGTTGCTCTGGTCTCACACCACGTGTTGCTAACGCGCCTGTGGTGGTGGTTGGGGCGGGGGATGCAGTCGTGCAGCGACGAGTCGCTGAGGCCATGTACGCCACCGGGAGCCTGTTCAACCACTCCTGCCGTCCCAACACCGTGCTCAACTACGAGGGCCGAGTCCTGACGATAAGGTGACAACAGCCTGTACCGACCACCTGTAGGGTTTCTAGTGCTCACCACTCCTACGTTGTGTGTGTTGTGTGTGTGTGTGTGTGTGTGTGGGCAGGGCATGCGAGGACATTGCCAAGGGCAAGGAGGTGCTAAATTGCTACGGCCCGCACGTGGCTCATATACCGTCACGTGACGAACGGCAGAAGGCGCTGCGCCACCAGTACTTCTTCACCTGTCGCTGTGACGCATGCTCCAGGTGCCTTGGATTCCCGCCTTTCTAAGCAGCTCAGAGCCCAGCACAACCACACTAACCCAACACCCCCATACTACGTCACCAGCAGTGTCGAGCAGGGAGGCCAGGACTTTGACTACCTGGTGTGCGGCTCGGAGGGCTGCACACGCGAACTCCAGATCAACCCAGAGCAGCTGCGCCAGGGTACCAGCAATGCTGCAGGCCAGCTTAGTCTGCTGATGATCGCTCACCGCCACACCACCACACCCAACCCCAGGCAATTTCGTGATCGTGTGTGGCTGCGGGGAAGAGGTGGACATCCGCGTCGTGCAGCGCGAGATCAAGCTGGCCAGGGAGTTCTACGAGCGGGCGCGCCGAGCCCTCGATGGCGGTGGTGGTGACGGTAGCGGTGATGGTGACGTCGAGCGCGCGGCGCAGAGCCTGGCGCATGCCCTGCGCCTGCGGGCCAAGTACCTCCACCCGCAGCACCGCGAGCTGGGGCGCACCCACGACGCGCTCGCCGAAGCCCACGCGCGGCTCGGGCGGTACGAGGCGGCCGCGACGCACCTCGAGCGCGCGGTGGCGGTACTCGAGTCGCGCTTCGCGCCCTTCTCCTTCGAACTGGCCGACCAGTACGCGAAGCTGGCCCAGGCCTGGTTCAACGCGCGCCGCGACCCGCGCCGCACGCTGGCCTGGATCGACAAGGCCGAGCGTGTGTGGACCGTGCTCACCGGCGGTGGAGGCGACGATGGTCGACCATGTGGTGGGTCCCTCGTCAAGAGAGGCGGCCAGCGCGTGCTAGATGAGCTCCACCAGATGCGCGTCGAGCTGCGCCCGATAAATAATAAATAGAAATTTTGTTCTACGAGAGCAAATCGTTCGCGTAAAAACCAGAAACTGAATTGATCACCATTCGATCTCTACGCCAGCGTACGATCGTGTTTGGCTCGTGTTTGCACAGAAGCCAGCCAACCTTTTTTGCATCTTCTCGCCCCCTTCCAATTCGCGCAGTCGTTCTTCTCGACAAAAGAAGTAGTAGAACGATGTCATCATCTTCATCTTCAATCGGTGGCCTGCCCTTCGCGCAGGAGCGTCAAGCCGCGCTGGAGGCCGTCGTGGGCGCGTGCCAGCTCGTGCGCCGCGTGCAGGAGAGCCTCGTCTCGCAGGAGACCCTCGAGAAGCGCGACCGCTCGCCCGTCACCGTGGCCGACTACGCCGCGCAGGTGCTCATCGTCCACCACCTCACCCACCACTTTCCCGCCTACCCCTTCATCGCCGAGGAGTCCAGCGGCGAGCTGCGCCGCGAGGGCAAGGAGGAGATGCGCGCCCGGCTGCTCGACCACGTCCGCACCGTCGTGCCGTCGATCCAGGACGAGGCCGCGCTGCTCGACGTCATCGACCGCGGCGGCAGCGGCGTGACCAAGGCCAGGAAGGAGGAGGGCGAGGAGGCCAAGTCACCCTCGGGCCTCTGGTGGACGCTGGACCCCATCGGTATCTTCTGTGTTATGTGCGTGCGGTAATGCGTGTGTGGCGTTGTGTGCGGTGGTGCGTGCGGTTGTGTCCGTGTGCGCTGACATGAAGAAATGTGTGCAGATGGTACGCTCGGATTCCTCAGGCGGGAGCAGTACGCGATTGCGCTGGCCCTGATGCAGGACAACGAGCCCGTGCTCGGCGTGCTCGGCTGCCCGGCCCTGCCCCACGACATCGCCGATGCCTGTACGCCGGCTTCTTCTTCTTCTTCTGCACCAACGTTGACGCGGTGACTCACGCTCCGTGTCACTGGTGGTGATGACGTCAGCATCGCCTGTGGGCTGTGTGCTGGTGGCGGTGAAGGGACAGGGTTGCTTCATGCGCTCCGCCAGCAAGGAGGCCGCGGAGGAGACCAAGGTCTCCGCGTCGAGCGTGACCGACAGCGCCCAGGCCAACTTCACCGAAAGCGTGGAGGCCTCGCACTCGTCGCACGACGTTAGCCAGCGCATCGCGCAGAAGCTGGGTACCCTTTCTCTGTCTCTCTCTGTCTTCCATTCCTATCGTACGGTGACTGTACTCACCACCTTTGTCGTGCGTGCGTGCGTGTTGTCGTGTGCGGCAGGCGTAACGGCCGCGCCGGTGCGCATGGACAGCCAATGCAAGTACGGGATAGTGGCTCGAGGTGACGCTTCGATCTATCTCAGGCTGACCAGGTACACCCCCACACCCTCCCACTCCCCTGTTTGGGTGCTCACCAACAAACGCCCCGCGTGTGCCCAGCTCGTCGTACGTGGAGAACATCTGGGACCACGCCGCTGGCGTGGTGATCGTCAAGGAGGCCGGCGGCGAGGTGACCGATCTCGAGGGCAAGCCCTTGGACTGGTCTCACGGCAAGAAGCTCTCGCACAACAAGGTACCGATTCTTCTGCCGTTGTGTGCGCCATTGGCACGCGGTTCGCTAACTCTGCTAAACCCGAAACTTGATGGGTGCGTGCAGGGCGTGGTGGCTACGAACGGCAAACTCCATCAGGCAGTGCTGGACGCCGTTCAGGCGGCCCTCCATGAGAACAAGCTGTGATGGAGGCACCTGTCCCACACCACTCGTGAATACAGTGTTGCTACGTCAAGCACTTCTCCTTTTGCCAGCACGGTTATGATGGAAAGTGGGGCAATGTCCACCAGCGAGCAGGAGCGCAACCGACTTATACGAGGGGAGCGTGTCTAGATTGTCGGATACGGCCATACTGCGCAGAAAGCACCGCTTCCCATCCGAACAGCGAAGTTAAGCTGCGCCAGGCGGTGTTAGTACTGGGGTGGGCGACCACCCGGGAATCCACCGTGCCGTATCCTTTTGCTTCTCCATTCCTCGCGCCACTATCAAGCAAGTACCCCCTCCTGTCCAGGGCAGGGAGTTTACCTCCCGTCTTGCTCACCTCTCATTGAACCTGTGCTGTGTCCACCAAACAGACCACAACTTGACAAGGCCGGTTAGCTTAGTTGGTAGAGCGTGGTGCTAATAACGCCAAGGTCGTGGGTTCGATCCCCATACTGGCCATTCTTTTTGCTTTTTCTTTGGCGGTCCCAAACTCACAGAATCGCAATATTTTTCGAAACAGAAAAGCCCCGTTGGCTCGTTTTTTCCGAAGTGTAAGTGTAACACGCACTTTCACCGCCACCAACAGGAGGAAGAAAAGCCCCGTTGGCTCGTTTTTTCCGAAGTGTAAGTGTAACACGCACTTACACCGCATATCTGCGGTCCACCTTGGTGCTGCCGACGGTCATGTCCATCGTGGCGATGAAGTTCCTGGGGAAGGGCTGCTGGGCGATCGGCCGCTCGCTCACCTGGTCCAGGCGCTGCATGTGGTCGGGCGAGAGGGTGAACTCGAGCGCGGCGATGTTCTCCTTGAGCTGGTCGAGCGTGCGGGCGCCCACGAGCGGGCTGGTCACGCCGGGCTTCTGGGCCAGCCAGTTGAGTGCCACCTGCGCCGCGGGCCTGTCGATCTCCTTGGCCACCGCCACCACCTCGTCCACGATCTTCCAGTTGCGCTCCTCAGTAAAGTGGCGCTCCAACAGGTGCCCGCGCTTGCTTTCGGGGTGCGGTTGGTCCCTCTTGTGCTGTGATGTGATTGGGGGAGGTTAACGCCTCGCCCTTCCATCGAAACAAGAAGGACTCTGATTGGCGCGGAGGTGATTGATACCTTGCCGGTGAGGAAGCCTTCGGCGAGGGCGCCCCAGGGGATGATGCCGATGTCGTAGGCCTTGGCCATGGGACCCAGCTCCCACTCGAGCGACCGGTCGAGCAGATTGTACCGCGTCTGCAGTCCAATGTAGGGGCTGCGATGTACATCGCGATTCAGTCAGCCGTGCTATCACAAGTCCTGGCCACCCTACAAGGTGAAGTACCTCCAGCCCCGCAGATGGGCGGTGTTGTTGGCGGCGGAGATGACCCAGGCGGGGGTGTCGCTCACAGCGACATAGAGGGCCTTGCCGCTCCTCACCACGTCGTCCAGGGCCCTGATGTTGAAGTGGTGGATGTGAGGTTTATGAGTTGATGGGGCTCTGGTCGATCCACACTATGTGCGCATACCTCATGGTCTCGTCGATGGGGGTACGGTGATCCCATACGTGGACATAGAGGACGTCGACGTAGTCCAGCTTCATGCGCTTCAGCGATTCATCAAGCCCCTGCACCAGGGCCTTGCGGTGATTGCCGCCGTAGTTGGCGTTCTTGGCCGTGGGTGAAGGCTGGCAGTGGTGGCGTGGCCACGCAGTCAGAACTGGATGCACCGGGGCGCAAGGATGACGAAAAGGTAGAGCATAGGTACCGGAAGACCAGGGAAGGGCGGCGGATTGATGCTGTACTTGGTGGCCACCACCATCTGGCTGCGAATCGGCGCCACCAGTTCACCCACGTACTGCTCACTGGTGCCGTTGGTGTAGATGTTGGCCGTATCAATGAAGTTGCCGCCCTTTTCGACGTAGAAGTCGAACATGCGCTTGCTTTCCTCGAACCCCGCGCCCCATTGCTGCCAACCACCACCATCATCACGCCCATCATGTAGGTGAGATCAGGGCAGCAGTTGAACGCACCACTCGCGTGGTTGAGTCGTACCCCCCAGTCGGCGCCGAAGGTCATGGCCCCGAGGCAGAGGGGAGACACGCGCAGGCCCGACGCGCCCAAGAGGCGGTAGTCGTCGAGCTGGGCCAGAGGCTTGTCAATGCTCTCTTGTTCGGCGGTCGCAGACTTGTTCATCCTTGGAGTCGTAAAGTGGTTGGGTGTGCGTGGGTTTGTTGTGTTGTTGATGTGTTGATTGTGGAGGAAAAGAAGTAGCTGGGGCACTATTTTATATGTGTGGGTGCAGCCTGCAATGCCAGCCTAACATACACACGATTGATGGGAAACATGCACATTCGGAGCTAGAAGTTTTGTCCAATTGAAATTGCACCTTGAATATAGTACACAAGCTCCGAATTTTCCTCTTTTCGGCCAACCACCAGACACCAACCGTGGGAATGTGGAGAAATGTGGCGGTTGTGGTACGTGGCCCCAACCTCTGTCCTCTTCCCCCCCAATGGTGTGATCCACGTGCGCCAGTTGATGATGATTGAGATGACGTCTGGGGCACTTGTGGTGTGCTGGCTCCACCGCCAAGCGCCTCTTGGCTGCTCTCAAGAAGAACACGATCGATCACGAAGAAAGAACGAAAACGAGAATGACGCAAGGAAGATGTGTTTACATTTGTACGCCGTAGCGCACACATACGTATTACTTTTACTACAGTGTTTGTACAACAACAACAACACCAGCAAAGAGGCTCGCCTAGAAGCACTTGCGATGAACAATCGAGGGTTTCTTTCCCGCCCGATGTTTCTCCTTTCAAAAGCACTTGCGGTGGACAATCGAGGGTTTCTTTCCCGCCCGATGTTTCTCCTTTCAAAAGCACTTGCGGTGGACAATCGAGGGACCAGACTCGTCGTACTCCTCCTTGGAGATCCACATCTGCTGGAAGGTGGAGAGCGAGGCCAGGATGGAGCCACCGATCCACACGGAGTACTTGCGCTCGGGCGGGGCGATGATCTTGATCTTCATCGTCGACGGCGCGAGGGCGGTGAGCTCCTTCTGCATGCGGTCGGCAATGCCGGGGAACATGGTGGTACCGCCCGACAGGACGACGTTACCGTAGAGGTCCTTCCTGATGTCGACGTCGCACTTCATGATCGAGTTGTAGGTGGTCTCGTGGATACCGGCCGACTCCATGCCGAGGAACGAGGGCTGCGAACAGGGCCTCGGGGGCGCGGAAGCGCTCGTTACCGATGGTGATGACCTGACCGTCGGGCAGCTCGTACGACTTCTCGAGGCCGACGACGAGGCGGCGGTGTGCATCTCCTGCTCGAAGTCGAGGGCGACGTAGCACAGCTTCTCCTTGATGTCACGCACGATCTCGCGCTCGGCGGTGGTGGTGAACGAGTAGCCGCGCTCGGTGAGGATCTTCATGAGGTAGTCAGTGAGATCGCGACCGGCGAGATCGAGACGCAGGATGGCGTGGGGCAGGGCATAACCCTCGTAGATGGGCACGGTGTGGGTGACACCATCGCCGGAGTCGAGCACGATACCGGTGGTACGGCCCGAGGCGTAGAGCGAGAGCACGGCCTGGATGGCGACGTACATGGCGGGGGTGTTGAAGGT
>NW_004457382.1:28219-29256 GCF_000313135.1 Acanthamoeba castellanii str. Neff
AGTTGGTGACGATGCCGTGCTCGATGGGGTACTTGAGGGTGACGGATACCCACGCTTGGACTGGGCCTCGTCACCGACGTACGAGTCCTTCTGGCCCATGCCGACCATCACGCCGGTGTGGCGCGGGCGACCGACGATCGAGGGGAACACAGCGCGGGGGGCGTCATCACCGGCGAAGCCAGCCTTGCACATGCCCGAACCGTTGTCGATGACCAGAGCCTGAACCTCGTCTCCCATTGTTGATGTGATGTAGTTGGTGGTGGTAGTGTTGTAGAGTTGTAGTAAACTGAAGAATACAGTGATGGTGGTGTTGGGTTTTATGTGGGGCGGTGGTGCCAACGCGGTTGCTCTTGTCGCCTGGCACTTTGGGTGGCGCTTCTACTGCGCGCTCTTGTTGAGCCAATGGAATCTTCGAGCTAGCGCGTCGCTCGCGCTACCGCGGTTTTCAACTCTAGAGCCCGTTGCATCACCAATCGCCTGCTGGAGATAACTCGTCCTTGGCCTCTACGGCGTTGCTGGCGTTGTCTCAAGTTCGTGAAAGAGCAACAGCAAGACAAGAAAAAAAGAGAAATGCGCGGGCGATGAAGGGTTGTGAAGGTGTGGTGGGTTTAGCTTGTCCAAGGCGTGAGTAATAATAAGACAATGTTGATCCCGCTTTAAAATGCAAGTTACACCTTCACAACCCTCTTCGTCTTCATCTCCTCTCCTTTCTCTTACAATCACACCACACCGGTCGCCCACACACCACAAACATCATCGCCGAGTGCAGAACCTTCTTCTCGCGTCACTACTACTACTTGAACTTGACGATGATGACGGAGATGTTGTCCTGGCTGCCGAAGAGGTACGCGTAGTCCCGCAGCTTCATGCTGGCCTTGAGGATGTCGTCGCTCTCGCTCGCCACGATACGGCACGCCGCCTCATCCGAAATTACATCCCACACGCCGTCACACGCCTGCATTGGGAAACGCCGTGTGCGGTGAGACCCTGTTTGTTGTGGATGGGAGAAGAGGGTGTTGGGGGGGGGGCGAGTTACC
>NW_004457382.1:29421-35728 GCF_000313135.1 Acanthamoeba castellanii str. Neff
AGGGCCCTGATGTTGAAGTGGTGGATGTGAGGTTTATGAGTTGATGGGGCTCTGGTCGATCCACACTATGTGCGCATACCTCATGGTCTCGTCGATGGGGGTACGGTGATCCCATACGTGGACATAGAGGACGTCGACGTAGTCCAGCTTCATGCGCTTCAGCGATTCATCAAGCCCCTGCACCAGGGCCTTGCGGTGATTGCCGCCGTAGTTGGCGTTCTTGGCCGTGGGTGAAGGCTGGCAGTGGTGGCGTGGCCACGCAGTCAGAACTGGATGCACCGGGGCGCAATGATGACGAAAAGGTGGAGCATAGGTACCGGAAGACCAGGGAAGGGCGGCAGATTGATGCTGTACTTGGTGGCCACCACCATCTGGCTGCGAATCGGCGCCACCAGCTCACCCACGTACTGCTCACTGGTGCCGTTGGTGTAGACGTTGGCCGTGTCAATGAAGTTGCCGCCCTTTTCGACGTAGAAGTCGAACATGCGCTTGCTTTCCTCGAACCCTGCGCCCCATTGCTGCCAACCACCATCACCACGCCCATCATAAAGGTGAGATAAGGGCAGCAGTTTAACGCACCACTCGCGTGGTTGAGTCGTACCCCCCAGTTGGCGCCGAAGGTCATGGCCCCGAGGCAGAGGGGAGACACGCGCAGGCCCGACGCGCCCAAGAGGCGGTAGTCGTCGAGCTGGGCCAGAGGCTTGTCAATAATGCTCTCTTGTTCGGCGGTCGCAGACTTGTTCATCCTTGGAGTCGTAAAGTGGTTGGGTGCGTGGGTTTGTTGTGTTGTTGATGTGTTGATTGTGGAGGAAAAGAAGTAGCTGGGGCACTATTTTATATGTGTGGGGCAGGCCCGCAACATTGCCAGCCAAACAAACACACCACTGCTGGGAAACATGCATATTCGGAGCTAGAAGTTTTGTCCAATTGAAATTGCACCTTGAATAATTGTACACAAGCTCCGAATTTTCCTCTTTTCGGCCAACCACCAGATACCAACCGTGGGAATGTTGAGAAATGTGGCGGTTGTGGGGAATGTGGTACCCCACGCAGCACTCCTGGGGGCCGATGCCGACGGTTGGGGTGGTAGGTGCACTTGTCGAGTCCCCAATCTCTTTCCTCTTCCCCCCCCCCAGTGGTGTGATCCACGTGCGCCAGTTGATGATGATTGAGATGACGTCTGGGGCACTTGTGGTGTGCTGGCTCCACCGCCAAGCGCCTCCTGCTCTCAAGAAGAACACGATCGATCACGAAGAAAGAACGAAAACGAGAATGACGCGAAGATGTGTGACGCACGTTTTACTTTTACTACAGTGTTTGTACAACAACAACAACACAGCAAAGAGGCTCGCCTAGAAGCACTTGCGATGAACAATCGAGGGTTTCTTTCCGATGTTTCTCCTTTCAAAAGCACTTGCGGTGGACAATCGAGGGACCAGACTCGTCGTACTCCTCCTTGGAGATCCACATCTGCTGGAAGGTGGAGAGCGAGGCCAGGATGGAGCCGCCGATCCAGACGGAGTACTTGCGCTCTGGCGGGGCGATGATCTTGATCTTCATGGTCGACGGCGCGAGGGCGGTGAGCTCCTTCTGCATGCGGTCGGCAATGCCGGGGAACATGGTGGTACCGCCCGACAGGACGACGTTACCGTAGAGGTCCTTCCTGATGTCGACGTCGCACTTCATGATCGAGTTGTAGGTGGTCTCGTGGATGCCGGCCGACTCCATGCCGAGGAACGAGGGCTGGAACAGAGCCTCGGGGGCACGGAAACGCTCGTTACCGATGGTGATGACCTGACCGTCGGGCAGCTCGTACGACTTCTCGAGGGCCGACGACGAGGCGGCGGTGTGCATCTCCTGCTCGAAGTCGAGGGCGACGTAGCACAGCTTCTCCTTGATGTCGCGCACGATCTCGCGCTCGGCGGTGGTGGTGAACGAGTAGCCGCGCTCGGTGAGGATCTTCATGAGGTAGTCGGTGAGATCGCGACCGGCGAGATCGAGACGCAGGATGGCGTGGGGCAGGGCATAACCCTCGTAGATGGGCACGGTGTGGGTCACGCCGTCACCCGAGTCCAGCACGATGCCGGTGGTACGGCCCGAGGCGTAGAGCGAGAGCACGGCCTGGATGGCGACGTACATGGCGGGCGTGTTGAAGCATCACAGTGTATTCTCTCAGAGGGTCATGGTGACGCTGAACACATTTCATCTTAACTGTTCTTCTTGTCGTGGGTTGACGGTGGCGCATGCTATTCCCTTTCTGCTGAACGCGAGTCGTGAGAATGTGTAACAACGCACGGTCCTTGGGGTAAGCAGTGTACCAGTGGAGTCCGTAGTCCTTTGCTTCAATAGGGTTCCTTCAAGTTGTTCTCCGCGTCGTAGAGCTTCTTGGCGGTGCGATTGATGACGGTCTTCTCTTGGTTGATGACAGATCGCATGGCCCTCTGGCGTTCCTGTATAGGGGCGTGAGATATCAAAAGGATGTGGATCACTTTTCCGTACCGCTTTGGAGGTCTTGCGGTCAGCTCGGACTGCCGCGTACTGAATAGAAAAGTTAACAATCTGTTCCGTCTTGAAGTCTACGAGGAGAGGAACATAACCTTAACCCTGCGGTTCTTCAATTCTTCATCACCTTCGAGTGCAGTGGCGACTTCATCGGGGAACGTCGTCTTGACCCAGTTCGCAAGCCACGTCTTGACAGCGTGGCTCTTCCGGTCACTCCTAAAAGTCCAGAAACGGTCAGAAAAGAAGCAAGAATAACTGGGTGGACGCACAGCTGTCTGGTGATGAGGTTTTTCTTCTGTTTGAGGTCTACTTGTTGTTTGCGCAGTTCGCGGGTCTCGTGTGTGAGCCCGTCATCTTCGATCTCGAGTGATTCATCACCTTTCAGTTCTGTCTTCTTCGCCTCATCCACCTTTTGAAAGATGGACAGTCAGCTATGAGCGTGGCGGAAGTGTGAGCTGATTACCTTGAGCTTCTTGTTCGCAATTGTTGAGTTGGTGATGCCAAGGTTGACCGCCACCTTATCTATCCTTGCGCGAGTGCTATCTTGTCCCCGACGTATCGCTTGTTCTTGCCGCTCGAGCAGGGTGATCTTGATGTCGAGCTCGTTGGCTTGTTCGTTCTTACGTAGTGCATCGGGCGCGAGCTCTTCGTCGAAGATCCGCTGAAGAAGTGAATCGGGGAGGAAGCAGAACTCTGTTTGAATCTTCGCGGGATCGTGCGGCGCTTTCAGATTGTCGAATGCAAGCGCCGTATCGCGGTCAACATCAGAGGAGACGGCTGTGGTGTCAATGAGCCTGTCAAGCACTACACCAATATTAGTAATGTAGGCAAGCAAGTACTGATCTTTGTAGTACCTCGATCAACATAGTGTTCTTGTGCTTTTGACTTCGTGCTGCCGCCAATTGCCCATCCTCCAATGCGTGCAAGCTGTGTCCACATTGTATCGGTCCACACACCTTGAAAAGGGAGATATGAGACTCTTGATGTCTAGAACGCTGAAGTGTACCTTTGTTCTTGCGCAGCATTGTCAGCACGAAGTCCGTTGCAAAGCCTGCACGGAGCGAGTGGATAGACCATTTGTTCTGGGGGTAGCCAGCTGCTGCAGCAGAGTCGCGAATCATCTTCGTCATCGCAGGCGTATCGAAGGGGACCGTGTTCGCAGGGAGTGCAAAGTGGGTGTAGTGGCAGAAGACCGGCCACTCCTTTGCCTCCTCTTGGACACGGAAATCGCCCTCAAGAGGGTGACCTAGAAAGATGCCGCGATCTTGTAGAGACTGAAGCGTGTGTAAGTCTTGGACGATACCAGCCTGAACTCAAGTAGTACCTTAATCAGAGCAAGTACGGGGCATTTGGACTTGTCAGGGTGGTGTGTTAGCGTGAGTGTGTGGGGCTCTTTCATCACCTGTTTGTATGAGTTGGTTACTTGTGTGCAACACAATTTTCGTGTTCAATTCGTGTACCTTGTCGAAATGAAATGTAGCTTCAATCCAGATCTTGGAGTCGTCCTTCTTGAAGAGGAGGTGGCCAACGTGGAGGGCAAAGAGCGAAGAAGCCCTCTTCCCCCAGGAGTGATCCGCCAATAAGATGGCCGCGTTCCGAGCATTCCGCCTCATTCCAGGCCGCATGCACGAGATGATGTGGGTGATGTCCGCTGAAGGAGGTCAGACTTGAATGAGCAAAGCAACTCGTGAAGAAAGCAAAACTTACCAGATAGAAGAGGTCGTGTGTGCTTCACATGCATGTTTTACTCTTCTGCAGTGAGGTGCAGAGCTGAGACATCTCTCTACCATACTCGATCGGAAAGCCTATGTGATACAACAATAAGCAAGTGAAGCGGCAAGTACGAGCGTGAGCATACCGAGCTCCTTAGAAATGCGTGCTAGACCTTGATAGTAGATGTTATATACGCCCTTATAGCCCGCGGCATGCATCTGGAGTGTCACTACTGAGTCTTGTGACCATAAATTGCTGCAAGTAGCAGGTCGCAAGTCGGAGGTCGTACATGCGTAAGGAAGCGCCTCATCGTGTCCAAGTAGATGGGAAAGCCGACACCACCATTGGCTTCGAAAGCACATGGCTTCTGGATCAGGAAGAAGTCGTAGGCCTCAGCTGCCCGCGTGCTGATGGCCCAAGTGCTGTCGGTCCACTTGTACTTTCGCACGGCGTTGTCGGCCATCTCATCGAGCTCCTCCAATGATTTCTGTGGCCCCTTGAAGCTCTCCTTCAACTTACTTGTCCTCTCTTTCCTCTTCTTCATCCTACTCGGTGTACTACTTCTCATGTAGAAGGCTGATGGCAACTGTGCATCGACAGAGTTTTGCCTGCGTTTGTATTTGCCCGCCAAAATGCGAAAATGCAAATAAGAAAGAATGCAAGGGTAGCATGGGCTGCTCCTCGCCCAGGGCAGCCGTTTCTGCTCGAAGGATCGCCCTTTGGGCGATGTCGGAAAGCGGTTTGTAAGGGAAACAAGAAGGTGGGACAGAGACGAGCGGGGTCCGTCAGAAAGGCCGCGGTGGACCGATTAGGAGAAAGGAAGCGACACACGCACGACACACGCACGACACACGCCTTCCAAGACAGTATTGGGCCAATTTCTTTTTTAAAATATTTTTTTCTGGCAAACCCACATATCACGTGGTATTGATTGAAAGTCTCGAACATGATCTGGGTCATCTTCTCGCGGTTGGCCTTGGGGTTGAGCGGGGCCTCGGTGAGCAGCACGGGGTGCTCCTCGGGGGCCACGCGGAGCTCGTTGTAGAAGGTGTGGTGCCAGATCTTCTCCATGTCGTCCCAGTTGGTCACGATGCCGTGCTCGATGGGGTACTTGAGCGTGAGGATACCACGCTTGGACTGGGCCTCGTCACCGACGTACGAGTCCTTCTGGCCCATGCCGACCATCACGCCGGTGTGGCGCGGGCGACCGACGATCGAGGGGAACACAGCGCGGGGGGCGTCATCACCGGCGAAGCCAGCCTTGCACATGCCCGAACCGTTGTCGATGACCAGAGCCTGAACCTCGTCTCCCATTGTTGATGATGTAGTTGGTGGTGGTAGTGTTGTAGAGTTGTAGTAAACTGAAGAATACAGTGATGGTGGTGTTGGGTTTTATGTGGGGCGGTGGTGCCAACGCGGTTGCTCTTGTCGCCTGGCACTTTGGGTGGCGCTTCTACTGCGCGCTCTTGTTGAGCCAATGGCATCTTTGAGCTAGCTCGTCGCTCGCGCTACCGCGGTTTTCAACTCTAGCTCCGTTGCATCACCAATCGCCTGCTGGATATACCTCGTCCTTGGCCTCTACGGCGTTGCTGGCGTTGTCTCAAATTTGTGAAAGAGCAACAGTGCAAGACAAGAAAATAAGAGAAATGCGGGCGATGAAGTTGAAGAGGGTTGTGAAGGTGTGGTGGATTTAGCTTGTCCAAGGCGTGAGTAATAATAAGACAATGTTGATCCCGCTTTAAAATGCAAGTTACACCTTCACAACCCTCTTCGTCTTCATCTCCTCTCCTTTCTCTTACAATCACACCACATCGGTCGCCCACACACCACAAACATCATCGCCGAGTGCAGAACCTTCTTCTCGCGTCACTACTACTTGAACTTGACGATGATGACGGAGATGTTGTCCTGGCTGCCGAAGAGGTACGCGTAGTCCCGCAGCTTCATGCTGGCCTTGAGGATGTCGTCGCTCTCGCTCGCCACGATACGGCACGCCGCCTCATCCGAAATTACATCCCACACGCCGTCACACGCCTGCGGTGGGAAACGCCGTGTGCGGTGGTGATGAGACCCCGTTTGTTGTGGATGGGAG
>NW_004457381.1:0-675 GCF_000313135.1 Acanthamoeba castellanii str. Neff
GTCAGCACACACGTTACACGAGTGTGCTCGAGACACCGCGAGGCCAAATGTAGGTAGGGGACCTTCTTGCCGAGGGTGAGTTCGACGATGGCGACGGGCTCGTTCATTTCGGAGACGGCGCGCGCCTTCGACTTGACGTCGATCCGCCATGCGAACTTGTGCAGCTCCGTGCCCCACATCGCGTTCTTTCGCACCTTGGCGTGCAGCTGTCGTGTGTGTCGTGTGTGTCGTGTGTGTCGTGTGTGTCGTGTGTGTCGTGTGTGTCGTGTGTGTCGTGTGTGTCGTTGGTTATGAGTGTCGTGTGTCTCGTGTTGCGTGTGCGTTGCGTGCGTGCTCAGGGTACCTTGTCTTTGTTGAGGGTCCAGAACTTGACGATGATCTCCTGCTGCGTGGCCGAGAAGTCCGACTAGACACGACGACGCCACACGGACACGGCGTCAGCTCCTCGGTGCACACAACACGCACACGCACGCACGACACGTCGTGTGGTGGAGAGACGTGCCTTCTTGAGGGCCTGCTGGAGCTGTGCGGGCTGGCGGTTGTGATAGGCCGACTCGCCGACCAGCGACACACAGCGGTCGAACATGGCCGCGACATCTGTATTTTTATTTTATTATATTGTTATTTTTTAAACAAATATAAATAACAATTGCGAAATAAATAAATAAATACAAA
>NW_004457381.1:690-1964 GCF_000313135.1 Acanthamoeba castellanii str. Neff
CGGGGCGGCACCGTCGACGGAGACGTCCTCGTGTTGGGGGAAGACCTGCTCCTTGATGAAGGCAGGTGTGATTTGCTGATCGTTCTCGAATGTGCGCTTCACCACCCCATTCAACACTGCCGCAAATCGCGCCGGGTCCTCCATCGCTCCTCGATGTGTTGTGATTGAAAATAAAAAACCCAAATCGCTCTCGTGAAATCGTCACCCACTTTTCCCAATTGGAAAAAAATTGGGAAACTCATTGTGAAACACTTTTGATAACTGAAAAAAAAAGCAATTTTAATTTCAATTGAAATTACAAATAAGATAGTTGAGCTGCGGACATGGAAGTGGTGGAGTGGGTGGAGGACATCGACGAGTTGGCGGAGCTGTTCGAGCGGCAGGAGGGGCTCGGGCGACGACGCGTGCGTGGCATCTGCGGGCGCGTCACGAAGGGCCGGACCGAAGACGACTTCCGCCTTCTCAGCGACGGACCCACCAAACGGTACTCCTACTGCCTTCCCCTACAATTGTGCAAGCGAGTGATGTGTTTCTAACTTAATATCGACATGTATGTTGGACAATGTTGTATTGTTTGTTTACAACATTCTATTCCATACAATGTACATTCCAGGTTGTCGTGGGTGGTGGGGCCGGATGGCCTCGAGCAGTTGTGTGGAAAGAGCCCGCGGGACATGCTGCTGGCCATCGGCAAGGACACGCCCTGGCTCCGCCGCACCCTCGACAGTACTTGGCCCTTCGATATATTTAGATATAAATTTAGATATATATTTCAAGAAATGATTACTAAATTCATCAGCGAATGCGCGTGTGAGCTGATCAACATGGAATGTGTCGTGTTCAAAAAGAGGGCTATCGGTTCAGGCTGTGCCTGTTCCCCGAGGTGCAAGCGAGGCAGGCCACATGGGACGGAGTGCTTGAGCTCGTCCGCGATGCATTCCCCGAGGCCTGGCCCCACGTGGAGCCCCACGCCCACGTATGCGCCTCTCTTCTATGATTTCTGATTGACCTATAGTGTATATTCGTATAATATAGTGTATGACTTTATAATGCACATATTCCCTCAACAGCTGTTGCCCAAGTACACGCTGGAGGAGGTGCAGGCGCGCTTCACCGAGTTCGACATTCACGCTTCGTTTCGAGAGGGCCGGGACCATCACCACTTCATGACCCTCGAGCGGTACGTCTTCCTTCGCTGGCCTTCATCATGATCTCACACGCGCGCACGCGCGCATGCACAGATATCTGAAGTCGAGCGGGTCGTTGGGACACAC
>NW_004457381.1:3445-6933 GCF_000313135.1 Acanthamoeba castellanii str. Neff
GGCTATCGGTTCAGGCTGTGCCTGTTCCCCGAGGTGCAAGCGAGGCAGGCCACATGGGACGGAGTGCTTGAGCTCGTCCGCGATGCATTCCCCGAGGCCTGGCCCCACGTGGAGCCCCACGCCCACGTATGCGCCTCTCTTCTATGATTTCTGATTGACCTATAGTGTATATTCGTATAATATAGTGTATGACTTTATAATGCACATATTCCCTCAACAGCTGTTGCCCAAGTACACGCTGGAGGAGGTGCAGGCGCGCTTCACCGAGTTCGACATTCACGCTTCGTTTCGAGAGGGCCGGGACCATCACCACTTCATGACCCTCGAGCGGTACGTCTTCCTTCGCTGGCCTTCATCATGATCTCACACGCGCGCACGCGCGCATGCACAGATATCTGAAGTCGAGCGGGTCGTTGGGACACACGAGGGCATTCCTCTACCACGAGGTCGGCCTCTCCCAACTCTTCCACGGCGACGGCTTCACCCGGACCGAGGACGGCCAAGTCGGTGCGTGTCTTCACACAAAACGCCCAAAAGCGCACACACGACACACGCATACAACACGCACATGACACGCACACGACACGCACACACACAAATCTCATTGCGCCCTCTGGCACAGGCTTGAGAGAGTACCTGGTGCCCAACCGCCCACTGACGTCATTCGCCAAGCACCGCAGCGTGGAGCTGCCCCTCGACCTGGACCAGGGGCTGCCACCCGATGCCTGATAAAGAAGTCAGCCCTTGGCCATGTCAATTTTTCTTTGGACGCATGGCAAGACTCTGACGGTCCTCGCCTGATATATGTGTCCGAACCAACACATGTGAAGGTGCATTGCCTGGGTCAGTGCAGTTAGGCAGGTTTCCACCTCTGCGATACGGGGGCAAGATGGTAGGCAATCCTCGGTAGCTTAGTTGGTAGAGCGCACGGCTGTTAACCGTGAGGTCGCAGGTTCGAACCCTGCCCGGGGAGTCCCGTTTTGCACACTTGTTTCGGTCATCCCTCAGTGGCGAGGATTGGCTTTCCCATCTCCATTTCGCCGATTGGGGGAGCTTACTTGGCGCCGCCAGTTTGCGTTTCTTTTTCAAACGCCACACACACACAACGATGAGCCACGACGCAGACGCACCTGGGCAGCCCGCCGCGCATGCTGCACAGGTCAAAGTTGCCGGTGCCGGCGGTGGCCACGTCGTCTGCCGTCTCGGTGCAGAACCCTCTTTGGATTTATCATCATCTCATCTTTTTCTGCATCTATTTTTTTTTTACACTTTCGCCCTTTTCTGTATTTATTTATTTCCATTTTAAAACAATTTAATTGTAGGTGCAGCTGCTGGCACCGCCGTTGCCCGAGCTCGAGGCGTCGCTCGTGTCGCAGCTCGTCTTCGCCTGGCTCACGCCTCTCGTCAAGCGTACGTGCTCTCACCTCGCATTGGCAGCTTGTAGAGAGAGACTCTTATCGATCCCGTGACGCACACATACCACCGCACACACACACGCACACGCACACAGTGGGCGCACAGAGGCCGCTGGAGCTGACTGATCTCTACAATATTGCGCCGAGAGACAACCCCGTCGGGTTGGCCCAACGGCTCAAGCGCGAATGGAACGCGCGCAAGCAGCACACTGAGTCCTGGTGGGCACTGGCCAGGTCCGATGCGTGCCGTGTTTGCCGCATGTGTCGTGTTTCGTGTGTTTCGTGTGTGTCGTGCGCTGTGCGTGACTCACGCGGCGGCTGCGACGACGCGCAGGTCGATCTGGGCGATCGTGTGGCTCGAGTACTCATGGGTGGGTGTGTTGATGCTGGTGGGCAACTTATGCGAGCTGGCCCTGCCGGTCATATATTCGTGGATCATCCAGTTCGTAGGCGACGAGGTGCGTGTGCTGTCTCATGTGTGCGGTGTGTGCGGTGTGTGCGGTGTGTGCGGTGTGTGCGTGTTGTGGGGAATATTGTATACATTTCACTGAACCCGCACGTTCGTCCATGCGGCTCAAGAGCGCTGGCTGGTCGCAGGGCCTGTTGTACGTGGGCCTCGTGTTCGCCGTCTCTGTGACGCACCTGGTCTTTCAGCAGATGACCTATTTTCGCGCCCAGCGGGTGCTCATGAACGTATGAACCGCACACACCGCACGACACACGCACACGCACTACCGCACACGCACAGACACGCATGTATGCGTCGGAATTCCGCTCACGTGATGCGTCACATTGTGATGTTCTTGGGTTCACGCGCGGGCAGGTGTCTTCCATGCTCTCCACGCTGATCTACCGCAAGAGCCTGCGCCTCCAGCGCGTTTCCAAAGGCAACGCAGCCAACGTCATGAACGTGGATCCGTCCAAGGTGGCCAACCTTGCCTGGTTCGCGCACCGAATCTGGGCGCATCCACTGCAGCTGACGCGTGCGTGAAGAGTCCCTCACCTTCGCTATTGCCCTCCTCTCGGCAATGTTGACTCCCCCTAACAACATGCTGCGTGTGCGGTGGTGTGTGTGTGTGTGTGTGTGTGTGTGTGTGTGTGTGTGTGTGTGTGCGGTGTGTGTCGCGTGTGCGTGCGTGCTGAGCAGTAGCGGTGTACTTGCTCTACGGGTGGCTGGGGCCAGCGGCGTTCACGTCGCTGGTCATCACGGTGGGCGTCATGCCCCTCAAATATTTCATCTATCGGTACCTCCTCGTGCCACGCCACCTGATCATATCCATGATCGACCACGCACGCACGCACTCACGCACTCACTGATTTACTGTGTCGTGTGTGTGTCGTGTGTGTGTCGTGTGTGTTCATCACATCACATCAGTGGCTTCCTCGCCGCGGATACCAAAATCATGGAGCTCAAGGACGAGCGGGTCAAGAAAATCACCGAGATTCTCCACGTACATTCTTCATCAGCTGATTTCTCACCGCGAGGTGTTATGTTAGATATACATCTAACGCCACCGCACCACCGCACACGCACTGCTGCATGCGACATTGGACGTACCAATAGGGCGTGTTGATTGTGAAGCTGTTCTGTTGGGAGTACCAGGTGATGAAGCAGATCAACGAAGTGAGGGCGCACGAAGTCACCCAGCTCAAGAAGTTCTCCTACCTCTACGCCTGCATGATGTTCCTCATGTACGCACTCATCGCACACACGACGCACACGACGCACACGAGAGCTGATGCGTGTGTGTGGTGCGTGTATGTGGGGTGGACAGGATGTCGATGTCCACGTTCATCTCGGTGGGCACGTTCAGCGTGTACGTTCTGCTGGGCAACGAGCTGACGGCCCACCTCATCTTCCCCTCGCTCTCCATCTTCGCTTCGCTCTCGTGGATCATCCTCCAGGTATGCAGTCCGCGCATTCCGCCACAACACACGACGCACACGAACTAACTCGCGGGGCTGTGTGTGTGCGAGTGCAGTTTCCGAATATGATCTCGCGCTGGTCGGAGGCCAAGATTTCGTTCGATCGACTCAACAAGTTCCTGCGACGCAAGGAGCTGGACAAGATCG
>NW_004457381.1:7037-9180 GCF_000313135.1 Acanthamoeba castellanii str. Neff
TCAGCTGCAGTACCTGCCCCTGGTCGACCGCATCTACATCATGCACGACGGCACGGTCCAGGCCTCGGGCACCTACGCCGAGCTGGTGGCCCGCGGCGTTGACTTTGTGGGACTCCTCAATGAAGACCAGGAAAAAGTCAACGGCGACGATGACGTAGACCAGGCAAAGGAAGTCAACGGTCCCGCGGGCCAGTTGACCGACGGCGACGAGGTCGAGGGCGAGGCGGAGGCAGCGGAGGAGAGCGAAGCGGCGGAGAAAGAGCGGAAAGCGAAGGGCAAGCTGATCGACGACGAGGAGCGGAGGACGGGCGCGGTCGAGTGGCGCGTCTACGGGCAGTACCTCATGGGCACAGGCGGCATCGCCTTCCTCATGCTCATGCTCGCCATCTCCCTCGTCTTTGAGGTGCGTGCGTGCGTGCGTGCGTGCGTGCGTGCGTGCGTGCGTGCGCTGACGACTCGTGTACAGGGCACGGAGGCGTTTTCGCGGCTGTGGCTGGCGTTCTGGTCGAGCGATGCCAAGGCCGACACGACCCTCCACCTTTCCGTCTACCTCGGGGTACCACCCACCACCAGTGTCAAACTGCTCCTTTTATTTTGAACGGTTCCTGACCTTTGCATGTTCGGGTGTGTGCGGTCGTGTGTGCGGGTTAATGTGTACTGAAGGCGGCGATAACGAGCAGCCTGCTGGCGTTCAGTCGTCAGTTCCTGTGGACCAAGGGCACCCTCGACTGCGCCCTTCAACTGCACGACCGCCTCCTCAGCGCCATTCTGCGCGCACCCATGACCTTCTTCTTCACCACACCCACCGGTACCCATCATCGCACCCACACATTCTCATTCCCACACCACACGCACGCGCGGATACTCGCACACGCACGCACGCACGCACGCACGCACGCGCACACACACACACACACGATTGCACACACATGACCGCACGCATGACACGACAACGCATGCAGGTCGCATCATCACGCGGTTCTCGAAGGACCAGGGCGTCGTGGACCAGGAGATCCCGGACATGGTGTCGGACTTCTTCCTGTGCCTGTTCGCCTCGCTGGGCACGCTCCTCATGATCTGCGGCGTTCTGCCCTGGTTCCTCCTCCCCGTCTTCCCCATCATCGCCGTCTACTGGTGGATCCAGCAATTCTACCGCAAGACTTCCCGCGGTGCGCTTCACATTCCCATACCTTGAATTTGGTATTCAAAATATGCGCATTTCTTGCATAGTTTGTACAACATTCCTGATGCATTCCACACACGCAGAGCTGGGCAGGTTGGAGTCGATGACGAGTTCGCCGATCTACGCGCAGTACACGGAGACGCTGGAGGGCCTGGACACGATTCGCGCGTTCCACTGCCAGCCGCAGCTCAAACGCGAAAACGCGCGGCTGCTGGTGGACAACCTGCGGGCCTACTTCTGCCTCTTCACGGCCAACCGCTGGCTGGGCGCGCGGGTCGAAGCCGTAGGCACGGGCATCATTCTCATCATCGCCGCCCTGTGCGTTGCCACCCGCGGCGCTCTCAGCGTCGGCTTCGTCGGCCTCATCCTCGCCCTCGCCAACAACGTCACCGGAGGCACGCTGCATTCCAACACACCACACACACCACACACGACACACACTACACACACACACACACACACACACACACACACACGAGACTTATGTGCGTGCGTGTGCGTGTGCGGTGGCAGATCTGACGTGGTTCGTGCGTGCGGGGACGATGCTGGAGTCGAACATGAATCGGGTGGAGCGGCTGCTGCACTACACGGCCACCCCGCCCGAGGCCCCACTCGCCCTCGCCCGCGGGCAGCGCTGGGACCCCAAGCTCCGCCAAATCGTCAGCACCACCGGTGCGTGTGCGGCTGTGCGTGTGCGGTTGTGCGTGTGCGGTTGTGCGGCCGTGTGCTGATGGCGCGTTGCAGGTGTTGACGTGGAGGAGGGACTCGAGGCCGACGACGACGATGAGGGGGAGCAGTGGCCCACGGAGGGGCGGATCGAGTTCCGCGACGTATGGATGCGCTACCGCGACGAGCTCGGCCACGTCCTCAAGGGCATCGACCTCGTCATCCAACCCCACCACAAAGGCACGACACACGACGCACGCACCGCACATGACACGACACAACACGACACATGCT
>NW_004457381.1:12859-14906 GCF_000313135.1 Acanthamoeba castellanii str. Neff
CTCTTCCAGGTACGTTCTCTGCCGATCCGTTGTGTGCCTTGCGTGCGTTTCATAACTTTTAACAAATGATTGCGTGCGGGCCGTGTGCGCACACGACACACAACCACGCGACACGGGGCTGCCAGGAACGACATGTCGTAACGCTGCGACTCAGTTGTCCGAATCTGAGTCGTTGAAGGCGCTGCTGGAGCTGGCGAGGAGGGGCTCCCCCAGGCGACTGTAGCCACCGCTCTTGGTGCCCGCGGCCTTGACCGAGCCCGTGGCCGCCCACTCGGCTTGAATCGGCACCGGCGACGCCTCCGGGTTGTCTATTCATATTCGATAGGGAGGGACAACACACGCGCGGGTGAGCACACGCACACGCCGCACGCACCGCACGCACACGCCGCACACGCCGCACACACGAAGTGGGAGAGTAGAGTGTACCGCTGAGAGAGCCGTAGTTCTTGGAGGAGGACTTGATGTGGCGCTTCTTGAGAAGGCGGTCCTCTTCCTGCAAAATTTGCCACGGCTCCGGGAAGAAGTTGCGCTGCACACTGTGGAGCAGCCAAGCCAAGCATTGCGATGAGCATGAGCAAGCAGAGCTCGCGTGTGTGTCGTGCGGTGTGTGCGGTGTGTGTCGTGCGGTGTGTGCGGTGATACGTACTAGGCGAAGAGGAAGTCGGGGAGGAGGCAGGCCACGGTTCCCAGCAAGACCCATAGATAAATGATTGGCATGGTACATATGTGGACTGTGCACACAACAACAACAACAACAACAACAACAACACAAATACACGAACAAATCCACGAACAAAGGGTGAGCCCAAGTGGCGTTGAGAAGATGATGATGATGATGATGATGATGATGATGATGATGATGATGATGATGATGATGATGATGATGAAGACGAAGTGCTGAGGGTCGAGGCGTACAGAAAACGAAAAATTGGTTGGGGAAGAAATAGATGACGGAGCCCTCGCCCAGCACGAGAATAATGTACAGCAGGAGACTGCCCCACACGGTGAAGTGGACCAACCAATTCCAGTTGCTGTTGCACGACGACACACGACGACACACGACGACACACGACGACACACGACACACACGACACACACGACACACACGTCACACACGACAATCAGAACTCGTCCGAAGCGCTAAAGAAGCACGCGTGTGGTGGAGGAACGGTACTTGACGTGGAGGAAGAGCTTGAGGAAGATGACGATGATGCCGACGAAGAGGATGGCGTGGCCCATCGAGTAGAAGCCCGTGTCCAGGCCCGACGTGTCCTGCAGCCCGTCGGCCCACAGGAAGTAGGCCCCGAAGAAGATCACTGAATGCCGCCCCACGAGTCAGCAGCGACACAATTATAAATAACATGAATATTTAATAATAATAATTGAAAAGAAAATAGTAATTGAAATAGTAATTTAAATAAAGACGTGGTGGGCGGAGGCGGTACCGAGGGAGTGGTAAATGGAAGCGGCGAACCAGCCGCAGAGTGACCACATGGTGAAGACCCCATTGCTCTGCACGCGCTTGTACACGTGCGGGTTCTGTCGTCGACGCGACACACGCACACGCACACGACACGACCAACGACACGACACGCAAGACGCACAGACGATACGGGTGAGAAGTTGTAGGAGGGGAGTGAACAAGAAGACGACGGGGCGACTGTACGGCTTCGATGACACGATGGGAGATGTCGGTCTCGAACACGGCCACGGCGATGGGCGGCCACGCGGTGAAGAGGATGTTGAAGAAGGTCATGACCCAATCGTCGTACAGCGTCTGCACACAATCACGCACGCACGCACGCAAGACGACACACGACACGACCAGACGATGATGATGATCAGACGCGCGTGCAACACGCGGGCTGCACAGCTGGAGCGTAAAGCGTACCTGACTGGAGAAGCCGGAGAAAATGCCGAACCACACTTGGGCCAAGAACACGGCCGCGTTCTTGTAGAACGAGTAGTGAATGATCAACGCATTCCTGTATTCACACATATTACATTCCTGTAAGTCTGCATGTTGTGTCGTGTGCCGTGTGTCGTG
>NW_004457381.1:15058-15725 GCF_000313135.1 Acanthamoeba castellanii str. Neff
GTTGGCCCCGTCGCCGATCGACAGACACACCTCCTTCGACGTCTCCTTGATCAGCCGCACCACCTTGGCCTTCTGCAGCGGCGTCACACGATTGCAAATCACTGCGCAACACGGCACGGCACGACCAACGACACGACACACGCACCACCACGACGATGGGGTCAGAAAGTGCGATGTGGGCGCATAAGCGGTCGATAGTGAAAGAGTACCTGAGTGGCAGCTGCGGGCCAGGTTGTAGAAGAGGGTGCGGTGGTCCTTGAGGGCGAACTTGATGCTGCCGCCGTCGATGACCAGCGCGCGCTTCCGCTTCTGCGAGTGAATGGAAAGACTGTCAACGTTCTCCTTTCGATAGAGAAAGAGGACGCAACACGACACGACACATACGACGTGACACACGCACACACGACATAAGCAAAAATTGAGATAAGCCCACGCACATAGAACACGCGCGACAAAACACACACATAACACGACACGACACGACACACATGACACACGACGTGCAGTGCAAGAGGCCATGCGTACGAGCTGTGTTTGCGAAGCAGTGCGGCTTTCGTCGTAGTCAGCGCTGTCTTGCGGTTGGTGCTGGGTCAGCAGCTCCAGACATTCCTCAGTCGACTCGGCGTTGATGATGATCAACTGTCCATTCCGCACACGCCACGACACA
>NW_004457381.1:19571-22797 GCF_000313135.1 Acanthamoeba castellanii str. Neff
ATTGCCTCCGCCGCCGGTGCCGTCGCAGCTGTCGGAAGTGGTATCCGATGGGTCGTCATCTCCAGAGCCTTCGTCCCGCTCGATCGCTCCATCTTTCTTCATCAACACCAGCACGTCGCCCATCGACTTATTTCGCTGCTTTTCCTCCACCAGCAGTTCGTTCCACTTGGCCAACCCGCGAGGCTTCACTGGGTCCGAGACCGTCTTGGCCGCTGCGCCGGTCGCCCCCTTCATCTTCTTTGTCTTTGCCCCCTTCATCTTCTTCTCCGTTTTCGTCTTCGTCGTCGTCTTCTTGTTCTTCAACGACCCCGAGATGACGTCGGCCGTCGCGCCCACGTCGCGCTCGCTCCTGCTCCTGCCCAGCCGAGGCGTTCGCAGCGTCTTCTTGAGGCCCTCCACGAAGGCCGAGCGCTGCTTGGTGGTAGTGGGCGACGTCGTGGTGTGGCTTTCGGGCGTGGTGCCAGTCGTCGTCGCTGTCTTGGCTGTTGGCAGTCGCAGCCGGGGCACTCCATTTTGTGTCATCTTCTGTTGTTTGCGGGCTAAACCGAATGTTGGACCGTGACTCTGTTCGGGCAGCTACCGAATGTTGGTCTCAGTTCGGGTGGCTCGGACGGTAACTAACGACGCAACCACAGCAACACCCGACCGCGGCCGGTTGGCTGCGTGTATGAATTTGGTGTTGTACATTGATTAAGGTGCTTGCCTCCCATTCGGCCATAATTTAGGTGTGCTTACCATACAGCACTGTCCTAGACGACTTAAGTCAAGAACTGCCAATTGCAACAAGCCTCGATCAACACCACTGGTACAACAACACAATCAATGTTGACCCGGCGACGCTACACTGCACCTCCAGGGCTGCAGTGAGCTGAGATCCTGTGCGCGGCGATCGCGGCTCAAGCATGTGACCGGGTGGAGGCCGCGCAGAGCCTCGACCTGGGCCTGGTGCCGCTGCCCCCTGGCCTCGTCGACCGCCTCCGACGGGCGTTGCCACCGAGGCGACAGCAGCGCGGCCAGGGCGTCGCTCTGCGTTCTTCTGGCGTCGGGCGGCCGGCGCGGCTGTGATGAGGCGAAGAAGATCGAGTCCTCGCTTCGGCTTTTGCTGTGGTCCAGACCGAGGGCCGCCCTCTCCCTCTCCAACCGGGCCGTCCATTCCACCAGGCCCTTGTTGGATCGCTTCTTTGACTTGGACGTCTTCTGGTTGTTGTTGTTGTTGCTCGTCTTCTCCGTCTTCTTCGTCTTCATCAACCTCGGCTGATCGTCGGTGTCGTCGGTTCCTGGGCGCAGAGCTCGAGGCAGCCGCAGGCCGAACGGCCGCTTGGCCTTCTTCTGTGTCTCCTCCACCTCGTTCTCTCCACGGCTAAGGCGAGGCGTCAATGACGACATGTCTGCTTGAGATGATGGGTGCTGGGTGGTCAAGTCCAGTAGCGGTGGTGCTGCACAGAAGAAGAGGTAGTGAATGCACCTCTTCTTGTTCTTGTGTGGGGTACCAATGCGCCAATCACTGAAGATGTTGACCAAGGGCCTCTTCCCCGAGTGGCTGGACATTTCCGCCTCTCTGGTCCCTTTCCATTGAAGGAGCCGGTGACCAGCACCCTCCTCTCTTCACACTTGCTACTGTAGCATCGGCCAAAAGGACACGAAAATAAATAAATACTAAAATAAAATAAAATAAAATAGTTATTATATTTGGGTGATAATTACACGGCCACGGCTTCGGTCCAGGCGCTCACCTCTCCGGACTCTCGAAGGCGGTGAGGGCGTAGGGCAGGGCTGCCAGCTGGGCTCGCGCGCACCGCGCGTTGGGCGGTCGTCCGCCGCCGAAGCCGTGGCCGTGGCCGGACCGCGGCGACAGCGCCAAGGCCTCCACCACCGCGCCCCGCCGCTCCCTCTTCGTTGTGTCGACGTCGCCGTCCTCATCGTCGTCGCTCTGGTACGGCTCTCCAACATTCCTCGCATTCCATCTCGTGTTGTGGTGCTCGTCGTCCGACGAGTTGCACCTGGTCGTCTTGCCCACGACCCACCTCGGCGATGACGATGCTGATGCTGATGGTGTCGGTGGTGATGTTGATGGGATGTCGACCCGGTCCTTGTTCTTGTAGCGCAGCCGCTTCTGCTGGCGCTCCTCGGCGCTCAGCTTCTGCGTCCACTTGGCCAGGCCCTGCGGCGCGACGGCCGCGTTGTGTCGTTCGAGCTCCTCGCGCTGCAGCTGGAGAAGCGGCCGCGGCGTGATGCGGTCGGGCGAGGACGCCAACAGTGGCGATGATGACGATGATGAACCGTCGATGGTCGAAGTGGAGCGGACGTCCTTGTTGCTCTTGGTGCGTCGGAGCAGCGGTAGCTTCTTGGCAAAGCCGCCCCGAGAGCTCTTCTTGCTGTTGGGCGAGCGCTTGTTGCTCGTCGCCGCGGCTGCTGCAGCGGAGGAGGGCTCTTCTTCTTCTGGCGGAGCGAGGTGTAGCAGGGGGTTGGCGTACGTTCGGAGCTCCGAGTCGGTACTAGTACTACCCACGGTCGCCATCTTCTCCGAGAGTCTCCCCTCTTCTTTTCTTCCTCCTCTCGCCCTATTGCCTTCTCCCTCCCCCCTCAAACGCTCTTCGTTCTTTGTTCGTCTACTTTTTTTTGTCGTGCTTCGTTCTTTCGTTTCTTTTGTTTGTTCTTTTCGCGCCGATTCCTCTCTCTTTGCTTTGGCCTTTGGTCTCTTCTCTCTTTGGCTTGGGTGGAGTTGTTGTGTGCGTCTCGCTCAGCTCGAAGCTTCTGGTTTTGCTTTGTCTGTTGTTTGCCTTTGCGCTCTCCGATATTAGGCCGATTCAGGAGGCGCAGGATTGGTGTCTCACTTTTGTTCCGAAGCGCAGCGGCTCCAGCGACGCTTCATCGGGACAACAAGTTTTGGCGCGAGGTTCCCAAGTTCCTCCGTTTATCCTTCCCTGAATATTTCGATAAAAATGTCGCCATTAAAATAATATTTCCATTTTCTTTGTGTGTTTTTTAAATATGGAGCTATCTGGGCCAGATGATGTGGAAGAGCTGCTGGCACTACTGGGCCTGCCCAGCGAACTGGTGCTCGCGGTCTACCAGTACGGCTCCAGGTAGCTTTGCCCCCCCCCCGCAACATATTTTATTTAAACAATGTTCAAATATTTTAACATTCTTTTATTGCTTACTTGTGGGGGGGGGGTGAAGGGTGACTGGCACGGCGTGGGCGGGGTCTGACTGGGGACTTCACCAT
>NW_004457381.1:26063-29345 GCF_000313135.1 Acanthamoeba castellanii str. Neff
TTGTTATAATTCATATATGGGGTTCTAATGCGTTTCGCACGGCTTCAGCCAGCGCTTGGTCACCTCCATGGACGGGGTACGCTTCGGAGATTGCCTGGCGTAATGCACAATGCTGCTGATCTACTCATCACAAACCACACGCGCTCGCGACGACACAACACGACACGACACACGGGCACACAGGTAGGACATAAGCGCAGGGTAACGGTGGCCCCGACGCTGGTGGTGCACAGATTGCGCGACCTACTGGCGTGTGCAGAGATTCCGGCCAAGCCAAACGAGTGCGACACATCGCGCAATGTGACTTCGCTCGCGCTCCTGCCGCACGCGGGCGCCATGGTAGCGCTGTGCCTCGACCAGCAGCTTTTTCCACCCAAGGGCCTGAAGCCGCTCCGCCATTGGCGCCTCCGCGTCTTCACTTCATCGTAACAAAGTACTCACTTCTCAGCCACTGTATGTGTGGTGTGTGGTGTGTGTCGTGTGTGTGTGTGTGTGTGTGTGTGTGGTGTGTGTGTGTGTGTGTGTTTTTCATGTGAAAAAGGAAATGGTGACTCAAATTAGGTAAGTGGCGGAACAAAGGGACGCGTTTCCTGTTTTGACGTAACAATTCAAGTATTGCCATAAAGTTGAGAGGGGCGGCGCTCTCACCTTGTAGACTTCTTGATTGAACCATCACCCCTCATCGCTGCGGAAGATTTTCTTTATTTACCAAATTCATCTCCATCTCTACTGCGGCAATCAACTCAATCTCTCGCTCAATTTCAAATTGGCACTTCGATGCGATGAGCGGGTTCCTGCGACACCTTCTCTTCGCGTTCGTCCTCGCCTTGAGCCTGCCCACTCCATGCGTACAGCAGGAAGGTACGAGTGTCTTTCCCTCCCCTATCATCATGTTCTTTCTCCCATTTATTTATTTGGTTATTTTTCTTTATTTATTATTGATTCAGTGGTTGTCTGCAGCCTCTACGCAGATCTACGGGGGAGGGAGCATCTTCACGCAGCCCTACATGGACTACTTCACAGAGTCCTTCCAGGTACGTCCATGCTACGCTGTGTAGAGACGCTGCAGCGAGCCTCTACTCACTTTTTTTTTGGCCCACGCCCAGTTGGTACGGCGAGATGACGCCATCGTGTGCACCTACGGCGGGGCCTCCCACTCGCTCCTGTTCCTCATGGCCAAGCCCGACCTCGTACGCCGCCCCGACCACTGCGGAGCCCTTGATGGACGCGTAACTATGTGCGTGTGTGTGTGTGTGTGTGTGTGTGTGTGTGTGTGTGTGTGTCGTGTGTGTGTGTGTGTGGTGTGTGGTGTGTGGCGTGTGTATCGCGTGTATCGTGTGTAATGGCACAGGACTTTGCCGTGGTGGATGCACCCCTACACGAGACACTTCTCGCCAACAACTCCATCGCTCAGTTTCCGCTGGCCGGTCAGCCGCTGGTCGCCATCTACAACCTCGGCAGTAGTCGCCCCGCTACACCTCTGGTGCGGGGCTCCTCCACTCCAAACGAAAACAAAACAAAAACGGAACGAATACGAAAATGCAAACAATTGCTGACCGCCGAGCAGGTCCTCGACGGCGCGACCCTGGCGGCCATCTGGCTGGGCGACGTGACCTGGTGGAACGACCCGGCAATCGTCGCGCTCAACCCCAACATCGCGCTGCCGGCGGAGCCCATCCGGCTGGGCCACGGGGCGGATCGGCCGGGCGGCATCACGCACAGCTTCACCAACGCGCTCTCCATACTCGATGGACGGTTCCGGGCGGCGTGGTCGGGCGACGGCTCCCAGGACACGAGCCGGTGGCCGCAGCTCACCGGCATCGCGGGCCGCGCAATCGAGTTTTCGGACAGTGGCACGCTGTCGCCCTTCGTGCGTGATACGCCGTACAGCCTCAGCTACTCCACATTCGACCGGGCTCAGAAGACCGGCGTCGACTACGCTCTCATGCGAAACAGCGCAGGTACGTGTGTCGTGTGTCGTGTGTCGTGTGTCGTGTGTCGTGTGTCGTGTGTCGTGTGTCGTGTGGTTGAAGCTGATGAAAGGGGAGAACAGGAGCGGTTGTGTGGCCCACGGTCAAGGCCGTGGAGTCGGCCATCAGCGAAGTGAGCGAAAAGCTCACGGACAGCATGACCATCAACGTGGCCAATGGCCAGCAACGCGGTTCCTGGCCCATGTGCATGCTGCACTATCTGGCGGTGCGCAGCAACGCGTCGACTTCGGATTGCCTCGGGATCAATTCGCTGCTGTACTTCACGGCCTGGACGCAGCTCACGCCCATGGCCGTGACCAAGAGCCGCGAGCTGGGATACGCCCCTCTCAGTCTGAGCTTCAAAGCGTACCTCTTCCATTTTGACACACGCACTCTCTCTCACACACACGCACACGCACGCACGCACGCACGCACGCACGCACGCACGCACGCACGCACGCACGCACACACACACACACACACACAAGACACACACAAGACACACACGATCGCGTGACTTACCCCGTGGCTCTGTTACCAGGAAATTGATCAACAATTTCCAGAAGGTGGCGTGCAATGGCGAGAAGGTCTTCGACAGTGCTCTGTTGATCGGCACCGGTGTTCGCACCATCTCCTTCTCCTCGTGGCCGCAGGAGGTGTACTACTTCCGCGGTTTTGACGCTGAGTCCACCATCACCGACCTCAGTCGCTGTACCCATCCCCGTGTCTCGTGTCGTGGTGGTGGTGGGTCAACTTACTGACCTGCCGCTGCGTGATGCAGACAACATTGACTTTGGCATCACTGCTCGCCCGCTCACCAACGACGAGTCGGAGCTGCTGGGCGACGTGCCAAGCATTCCATTCACAATGGTCCCCGTCGGCGTGGCCTACAACGTACGCCTGTCGAGCTGACTCTGCTCAATTTGAGCACAAAAGCTGCAATGATTCTCACTCCAGCCTTTTTCCTCAACGTCGCGCTGCTGTCTCTCCACCGCCGCCCAGCTGCCGGAGCTGGTCGGACAGGGCTCGCTTTTGCTCAATCTCACCGTGCTGGCCGACATCCTGCTGGGCACCATCGACACGTGGAACGACACCGCCATCCAGGAGCTCAACCCGGAGCTCGGGGACCTCCTGCCGGCGGATCCCATCGTCATCCTCAACTACGAAGACGATGCGCTCAGCGTCGTATTTGCCGCGTTGAGCACCGTGAGTCAGGAATTCGCGCTCGCAGTAATCTCTCTCTTCCCAACTATTGCCTCGTCCTTGTGTGCGTGTCCTCACGACACGACACGACACGACACGCACACACACA
>NW_004457380.1:0-9582 GCF_000313135.1 Acanthamoeba castellanii str. Neff
GTACCCTTCGAGGAGGGCAGCAAGGCCCTTCTTCTTTTTGTTGAAACGCACTTCGCGCGCAGCCCGCACAGCTGCTGGCTCCAGCGGTGCTACCGGGGGCTTTTCGAATGGTGGGCAGCCTTCTTTCTTCCAATCCGTCTAGAGAAAGCGAGCGAACCAAATGAGGACAAAGTAGTCCTGTCAGTGCTGTACTGATGCGAGAAGGGTTAGGCAGAACATAGTCACTAATTGGGGACCCAAACTGCAAAAACATACCCAATTGTTTTCGCGCTTGAGGATGGCGTAGATGGTGTTCGTGAAGTGCATCCCATTGGGCGGGGTTTCCCAGAGTGAGGTTTTGGTTTTCTTTGTCAAACCGGCAATCTCATTTTTCTGCAGGGAGAGGGAAGAGGGGTGGGTCAATGCAATTGCACCAAGCCAGCGCGTCGACAAGAGCGACACAGAGCGAGTGTAAGTGTACCTGTTGCTCGGTCAGCTTTTGAGCGACGGTGGAGGATTCGCTGACGACTCGGAGGGACTGAAAGAAGACCAGGAACTGGACCATGATGTGGCGTCGGAACCACGGGTCGCGCAGCTGCAAGCGCAGGAGTCGGCTGGAGGTGAGATACTTCGTGAGATAGCACTCACTCGCCGCCGGCGGGTTGGCGTAGCTGTAACTCGCCGCGCTGGCCTCCTGTGTGAGAGTGTGGGAGTGAGAGAGGTTTTTCTTCTTTGGAGAACAACAAAAGTGTAGGAAGGAAGTTGGCACCTCTTCCGAGATGGGATATTGCTTGAACAGGTCAAGGACAGAGTTGAGGTGACCAGTGACGACCTGCCAGGCTTCGAAGGCCTTGATAGGATTCAAAAAGTACGACTGCAGCCCCCAGAACATCTGATAGAATGTCCAGTCCACTGGCGGTTCCGACTCTGATGAAAAAAGGAAAGGTAAAAAGAATGAGAACGACTCGAGCAGAATTGAGAGTCAACAACAACAACAACAGCTAAGCATCTTGAAGAGCACCACACGTACTGTCTTCTGGGGTTTCTTCGAGGGCTGGACTGGGCTCCTTGTCCATTGTGGTGACGTTGGCCACATTCGCTTCACCCTTGAGATTGACGCCTGTTGTTCAAGGAACAAACCGCATGCACGCACGCACACACACGAATTGGTGGAGATGCGCGCTAGCAGCTTAGTGAGAGGCAAAGGTATTTGCGCAAGTCGAAAGGGCACGTGGCGTACCTGACTTGTCGGAGAGGGGGAACGCGTAGGCCATGAACATGAGGATGCGACCGGCAAAGACGAGGTCGTTCGTGCGGGAGAGCCGCTTACGGACCTCGGAGAGCGCTCGCAGGAGGGTATTGTTGGCGCGCGTATCCCCGACGATGGCGCGAGAGAGCTGATCGGCGCGATCTTCGAGCAGCGCAAAGAACTGCTGGCATTCCTCGATCGTATGGGACAGGAAGAAATCGCGTACCAACTCCAGAGGTGCCGCAGACTCGATCATCTTCTCGCGCCCAAGCCACAGCGCGATATCGATCAGCAGCCCGACGTCTTCGTACTTGCGACTTGTTGCGGCAGGCGTTCCCTCGACTTCCATCTCGCTACCGCCACCGCAACCCTCGCCCTTGTCGTGGCGTTGCTGACGATCGTGCCACCCAAACGAGGAGAAAAGAGAGCGGTGAGGAAGTATCGTCCTGGAGGCGCTCTTGACTGGAGGGGGCTCCCTGGCTCTTCCACCCGCAAACAACAGCACAAGCACATGAAACCGGGGGGGGGGAGAGAAGGGAGGAACGTACGCAGACTTCAGCGAGGACTACCTGGAGAGCGTAGTCGAGAATGTCCTTGACATCTTGGTCGGTACTATGCGAAGACGCTGTGGCAGCCGCAGTTGTTGGGGCTAATGCAGACGCAGCGGCAGAGGATTGATCGGGCTTCTGCTTCTTGATCTGCAGTTCCTTAAGGTCGGCCAAGATGGCAGTTTTGGCCTTCTCGAGGTCATTCGAGGCATCCGCCCGACGCAGGCTTGTCTAATTTTGTGCCACACACCAATCAATTTAAAGTGAGCGCAAGGGTCCGATTCGAATAAGAGCACTGGCTCACCAACGTACCAGCAAGAACCGTTTCGTCTGCTCGTAGTTCATCTTCGACTGACTTCGCGAGATGATGTGCGGCAAAGGCCATTAGGAAACAGAATCAACTCTTTTCTCCAGATCAATTTCATTCATCTTCCTTTTCCCTTTTCATTTATCAAGCCAAACACACCCGATGGAACCGAGTGACTGATGATTTTGTGGGGGAGGCCCAAGGCGAGATCACTTTTGGCGATGGGGGTACGTTCATCTTTAAACTGCGACTCTGCATTCCCATTCCAAACATTGCCGCCATTTCAGAGGATATGGAAGCAATGCTGAACCAGTTCATGGGCGAGGACAGCGGAATGCTAGGGAGCGCGGATGAAGGCGACGCCTCACTCCTCACGGCCGAACTCGCCGGGGCGGTGGATGGGCACAACGACCAACCACCTGACATGGCCCGAAGGCGATCGTGAAGACGATGACGAAGATGAAGATGAAGATGAAGATGAAGGAGAGGAAGAGGTGGATTACGCTGAGGCCGACAACGGTGGTGGTGAAGAACTCAGCTTGTTGCCCGAGGAGCCAACGGCCGCCGAGGCCGGCGACCTCAAGCTCTACAAATGGGTCCCGCGTACGGCCTCCCCTCCCCTCCCTCATCGCCTGCCTTTGGCGAGGTTCTCTCACCTAAACGCGCGCCTTTTTGCGCGTTGACTGCAGTGGACGGTAATCTGCCCAAGAAGCTGCCCGTGTTGGTGCAGCAGCCCATGGGGAAGGTCAGCAAGAAAGAGCAGAAGGAGCTTGCCCGCACGCAGCGCCTGCTCAACGACAACGCTCCCATCACCCGAAGCGTTACCGCTGCCTTCAAAGAGAAGCTTGTACGAGCTCCCGCCCCCCACTCCCCCAAAGCATCACCATTAGGAGGGAAGGGGGATGCGCGTGTGCTCCTATATTGTGCGTGTCGTGTGTGTGTGTGTGTGTGTGTGTGTGTGTTGACAACCCTAACATGCCGCGCTTCCAGCAAAAGGAACAGCAGCAACGAAACAAGCGAGATGCGCGCCGCAAGACGTCCCCAACAGCATCGCGAAGCACCCGGAGCAGCTCGCGGCTTCGGTACTCTCTTCCCTCGCGAGTCTGGCTGGCTGGTTATGAACGAGGGACTCACCTTACCTTTCTCACGCGCCTACGCCCCAACAACACAGAAACAAAGAAAACAAGGAAATCTTTTCACAGGGTTTATATCCGAGGACAACATCATCACGCCCCCGCACCGCCCGGTACCCACTTTTCGTCGTTAGTCCCTTTTCGCCTAGGATTACGTTACGCCCGCGCTCATAATGGTACCACCACCACAACCACCAGGCGCAGGCGGAAGTGGTGGTTTGATAACGAACGACGTGCCACTGGCGCTACCTGTGCCGGTTTCGCTGTCCCTCTCACCAGCCGACGCAGCCAAAGAGCGACGCCTCTACTAGAGAGAGAGAGAGAGAGAGGAGAGAGTGTGTGTGTGTGTCTACTTTACCTTGAGCGAGAGGCAGGTCAGTCCTTGGCAGCTGCCCACAAATGTCGTCAGGGCTGGGATACCCACACTGCCACCAATCAACACCTGGTGCGCACGTTCATTCGCACAAGAACTGAGTACTACACGCTCAACACTCAGCACCGCGGTGAGCACGATATAGAATGTACCTTGCACATATCCATGGAAATTTGTGCAAGGGCCAAGTCGTCGGCTGACATCTCCAGGAAGCTGAAGTCCCTCAACGCCACACATGACCAAGACCACGTCAATCACCTAATGACAGCCCCACCTCCAAGAGGTCAGAATACACCACCCTAGCCTCACCATAAACTGCGGGGGACATACGCATGTGCAGACACAGGCAGGAGATCGAGGAGCGCATTGCTGAGTTGGTTGCACTCAGACAAGTCAAGCGCATGGAGTGGCATCTTGTGGTCCTTGAGCCACTTGCAAGCCAACTCACCCATGAACCACAGATAGTCACTAATTCACCACACAGAGTGCACGCCTAGGCATGAGCAGGTCAAAGCAGCACCAGATGGAGGGGTACCAGAGTGTGACATCCATGAGGATGGGGCAGTGACAGAGGATGGTGCACATGAGGGACCCCTCTCTCCCTTGTGGCTCCATCTCCAAGCCTTGACCATTTCCTAAAGAGATAGATAGCCAATCATCATCACCAGCACAACAAAACAACATCAACCAACCAACAAGTCCTGTCATGCAAGATCACCAAAGGATTCATCATAGAGACAAAGTCATACCAGAAGCTTGCAGAGATACTGCTTCAAGAGCTCACTGCACTCCACTATCAACCAGATGCAACCCAGCCTCTGAGCTCCACTGTTGGAAAATGGAACCCCACATCCGTAGAGTGTAACATGAACACACCACACACCCTGTAGAGGAGGTGGATTGCTTACCTGTGTATTTGGCGTACCAGCCAACGTTGTTCACTGCATTCATGGTATTCATGAATATTGACAGCATTGTTTGAGCACTGCATCACAGAGGAAATGAAAATTTGTAAGCGCCAGTGGATGCCAAGTCAATGCTCGTGGGCCGCCGGGTGGTGAAGTGGTGTTCCCCACAGCGATAGCAGCAGTCTCAGAGGAGGAAGACTGACATATGAGGACGTGTTTAAATCCTTTATTTTTTTATGGAAATAAATATAAAAGGATTTAAACATACAGAGTGGTCTTCCTGTCATGATAATGTTGTGGATGGGAAGACATGAGCAGATCATGGCCACAGTTGCCACATACATCTTCTCCAGGTTGCAGTAGTAGCCAGAGAACACGGCAGGGCCGTGGAAGCAGATCTCACCGCTTGGGTTGGGCTTGTCCATGGGGAAGTAATTCTATTGATCAATTGACCAAATAGATTAGATACGCGGCACAATGTGTGCCAATCAGAAGGCGCGGCCACTTGAATGCAACCAGAAGGCTGAGAAGGGGTGAACCATGTCGGGGCACGTGGATGAGCTTGAGCTCAGAGTTGGGCAGGGGCCCGCTGATGTGGCTGGACGTGGTGTTGCCAGGCAGGGTGGCACAGGCCAATCCTGTGACCTTTGATTGCGGAACTTGCGTCTTGTTGACATGACAGATGGTGTACAAGGTGCTGAGCTTGACGCAGCAAGACTCATTCACAAAAGAGAATGCTCTTGACGCCGTCCTTGGCAAAAAATGGCCCAAAAGCCAGGGAGTACTGCATTGGGCTGCTAGTCACATGGGTACGCTGCCGTTAGTCGGCTTTCGATTGACGAAACGACTGACGAGGTTGTCTCCGGGCAGAGGCTTGCTGATGAGGAGGCTGGAGTGATACTCGATCAAGCCCTGCTTGGGGATGATCAGGGATTGACACGCTGGAGGCCGCGCATTCATCACCATGAAGTTGTAGATCGACAACCTGTGTGTCAATGGCACAGACGCACACAATTGTTAGAAATCAGAGGGAAATGCTGAGCACAACTGGAGTGTACCTGATGCGAGACCACACGCGGCGAGACTCGCGCAGCTGCAGACTCTGGCGGGCGATGAAGTAGTGGTAGTGAGGCGATTGCGGATCAGGCTTCAGTAAGCCCTGGGCCTCAGCTTGCTGCAACATCTCGCCCACATCGCTGCGACTCTCGATGTATCCACGTCTGTTGCATTACACATGCCATCCACGACACGCGCACGCACACAATAGATGCGACATGACATGCCACGAGTGCACACAAGACAGACAACAACATAATGACGATTCGAGTGAGTTACATTCTTGAAGGAGCAAGGTGTAGGGAAGTGTTACCTAGCCGTCAGCTTGATGAGGCCGGGGCAGAGGGCACGGCAAGACAGGCGCGCTTCACTTCTGACTTGAGGCAGGTCGATGGTCTTGCTCACCACCAGGATCACCGTGGTGGGCAGGTAACGGTGGACCTTCATGTGCTGCAGTACCGCCTTGGGCACACCTTCGCAGTCTTCGTCGCCTCCGCCCAGGAAAACGCCCGTGCACGGGATGCGTGGAACGTTCGGATCCGACGCCCACCCTGTTGTGGGTGCCGATCGATGATGAGGACAGTGAGACAATCACTCGAGCGATGATGGCACACGTACGAATGACATCGCGGATGGTCTTCTTGTGCCTCTTGGCGGCGATGGTGCGGCTGACGTCAGACTGTCCCAGTTTCCACGAGCCCATGAAGATGATCGTGGCCGCGGCGAGAAGCAACGCCACCCAGCCGCCGTTGGGAAACTTGGTCATGTTGGCGCTGAAGTAGATCATCTCGATGGCGAAGAAGAAGAGGCACACGGGGACGACCACGAAGGCGCTCCACTTCCACCGCAGCACGACCATGGCCATGAAGATGAGCGTTGTTATGGCCAGGGTGCCCGTCACCGCGATGCCGTAGGCTGCGGCCAGGGCGCTTGAGCTCTGGAAGAACAGGATGAGACCGAGCGTGGTGGCCATGAGGATCCAGTTGCCCACCGGGGCGTAGACCTGGCCGTGCATTCGCTTGCTGGTGTGAGTGAGGGTCATGGGCGGGATCGTGCCGAGGCCCATACCCTGGGAGATGAGGGAAAAGGTGCCGCTGATCATGGCCTGCGAGGCGATGATGGCCGCCATTGTGGCCACCACCATCACCGGCCAGAACACCTCCGACGGCACGGACTCGAAGAATGGACTGCTCGCCGCATTGGGGAAGCGGAGGAGATAGGCCAACTGAACAAAGAAAAGGAGAAGGCGACATCAGCACCTCACCATGGAGGGTTGAGGGTTAACATTACCTGGCCAAAATAGCTCAAGGAGACGCTGGGCAGGACCACGAAGTAGACACCGGCACGAAGCGGCCACTTGCCAAAGTGGCCCATGTCGGCGTAGAGGGCCTCGGCGCCGGTGAAGCAGAGGCAGATGCCGCCGAGTGCCTTATAGCCGATCAACCCGTTGCGTGCGAAGAACTGGTAGCCCCAGTAGGGGTTGAACGCCCGCATCACGCCCGGGTTGTACTCGATGATGTTGTACAGGCCCACCGCTATGGGACGTGTCTCACACGCACACGCAAGTGAGAAAGAATAGTGATGGGCATGGAGACGGTCTCTGTGTTACCTCCAATGAACATGAACCAGACGAGCATGATCGGCCCGAGGAAGATGGCAAGTTGGCCGGAGCCAAAAGGCTGGCTGAGGAACAGAATCGATAAGATGGTAAGGCCGATGATCACCTCGTAGTTGGGCACATCGGAGTTGACCACGCCCAAGCCTGTTGTTAAGGCAACATCAGCTTCCTTCCTACGAATCAAGAGGAGCACAAATGCACACACACACGCTCGCACAGCACAGCGCCACCACAGACACGTACCCTCAATGGCGGACAGGACTGAAACTGCTGGAGTGATGGCGCCGTCGCCGAAGATGAAGCCTGCTCCGATGATGGACAGGGCCACGCATATACGCTTGATCCACACCTCGTAGCGTGGAATCTCCTTGCTCATCTTCGTCTTGATGTCCTTTCGCGTCGGCGGGACGAGCGACGTCAATGCGAAGATGCCGCCCTCTCCGCGGTTGTCGGCCATGAGGATGAAGATGGCGTACTTTATCGCCACGATCAGCATGAGGCTGTAGACGAGGATGCACATGGCCCCGATCAGGTCCTCCTCCTCGTAGGGGTGGTCCTCGAAGTCGGACAGGATCGTGGCCCACGTGTAGAGCGGGCTGGTGCCGATATCGCCGTACACGATGCCCATCGTGCTCACCGTCAGCCACGCGAATCGCAGCGGAGCCATGGCCACGGAGCCCTGGCATGTGTGGCGGTGTTGAATGCGTGTAAGTCGGAGGAATTGCCGAATGCTCACCCGCTGAGGGGATAACAAGTACCTTGGGCTCCGGGTTGGGCAAGTACTTGTTCGGGTTGTCGTCGTCATCATCTTCCTTGTCCAAGTAGTCCACTGTGCTGGGGTCCTCGTGTTCCTCCTCCTCCCCGCTATCTTTGTCCTCCCCGAACATCTTCATCTCCTGCTTGATCAAAATGTTCAAGTCTTAGCCTGCAGATAGCAAAATGTACCGAAGAAGGAGGAGTACCCTCTCGTCCACCTCCTCGACCGACTCATCGCTGCAGCTGCTTCGTTGATTTTGGTCTTCCGTTGCAGAGGAGGTACTCTTGGTGCGCTGCAGGGCCTGGGGCGCTTCGATGTCATCCAGGTCCGGGGCAGAGTACGTATTCTTGCTCATCTCTCCTCTCTCTGTCTCCTCAAGATGCTGAGGGTAGGTATTGAACTGACCGGGCCAGCGGTTTGCGGGCCAGTCAGTCGACGTCTGGCCCTGTGCAGGCACCCATGCCAAACTGCCGAAACCGTCAGCGTTCTGGAAGTTGAACAACCAAGCGATTGGTCAGAAAAAAAAAGGCAGAGTGCTCGGCCAATCCTAGCCTGACGGAATTCCGCCTTGCCTGATTGGTCCAAAACAAAGGTAATCAGCACGCAGGCGTTGTCCTCTCCTATCACCTCTTGGAACGAGTTGTGACCTTTAAGGAAAGTGGTGTAGTTTCTTCGACGAGAGGACCAATCAACTGCTCGATCGGGCTTGCAAAAAGCAAGTATGTCATTCAAAAAGGAGAGGTTGGGGGAGGCCATCATCTCACTCGCCACCCCAAGAGCTCTCAGCCGGCAAACTGGAGCGAATCGAGATTGGGCAGGGGGTCGTTCTCGTCTTCTTGCTCGGCCTTCTTCACCTTGGCCAGGTCGGGCAGGTGCTGCACCGAGGGCATGCCGGCCACAGGCGCTCAAGCAAGTCCGCGAGGAGTCCGGGGTGACTGTGGACCGCGATGGCGGCAAGGTCAACCGCCCAGCGAGGGATGGCGGAGGTCAGTTGCTGGGCACACTTGGCTCAGGGTTGTCGGAAAGAACCACCTTTAGCTCATGATACAACCTCCCCTGCCAGCCTGCGGCGCAGGCCCAGGCCCACCACGGAGTGCAGCCTTGATGCACTCATCGAAAAGGAGCTTGAGGTTGGTTTGCGTGAGCGATGAGTACGAGATGAACCCAGTGGCGCCCAGCTCCTGCGCCATCTTGGTACCCTGTTGTTCCCATCACACAGTCGTACTGTGAGTAAACAGCGTGAATGACCTCCAGGCATGTCTGGTGGAGAAGAGAGGGACGTAGGGCACCTCTTCAAAGGAGACAGGAGGCATCTTCTTGTCAGCAAGCACCTTGAGGGTGCTCACGCTGCTTTCACTCTCGCCCGACAGCAGGTCGAGCTTGGTGCCGGCAAGAATGAACGGCGTGCCAGGACAATGGTGTGCAATCTCGGGCACCCACTGCCCACAAGCAACCACACACACACAACGTCATTGAGCGAACAGCAACGTGGAAGATGCGGTGGTGTATGTGTACCTTAGATCTGACATTTTCAAACGAGCCCCTATGGGTGAGACTGAAGCACACAAGGAACACGTCCGTTTGTGGGTAGCTGAGAGGCCGCAGCCGGTCGTAATCCTGTTTGCCAATTGATCGTAAGAACAGAGCAGGACCC